>NC_090257.1:15282707-15357707 GCF_037325665.1 Littorina saxatilis | reverse complement strand
TCTCTCTCTCTCTCTCTCTCTCTCTGAGAGTTTTACCTTCGATCACTTTATATGTATAAACATGTTGCATGTTTTGCTTGCTTGCTGATTGCTATTTCATTTTCGAGTTGTATGTTGTTGTTTTGTTTTTGTTTTTGTGTGCTTATTTTGTCATTGTGTTTGTTTACTTGTTTGTTCGTTGGTTTGCTTATTTGTCCTTTTGTTATACTTGTTAATCGTTTATTCGAATGTTGTATTAGATGTAAGGACTGGTTGTATCCTTGAAAAATAAAGTTCCATCAACATCATCTCTCTCTGTCTCTGTCTCTGTCTCTGTCTCTGTCTCTGTCTCTCTCTCTCTCTCTCTCTCTGAATTTCGCCCAACTCTTTACTATGTATACCTCTGTGTGTGTGTGTGTGTGTGTGTGTGTGTGTGTGTGTGTGTGTGTTAGTGTGTGCGTACTAACAAGTCCTACAGGTAAGCATTGCAACACCCTCACTGTGCATTGCAGGTTGCTCCAGCACCCAGAAGGCTCTGGCGTGCGAGATCTTCAACTCGGCCAACGTGCAGGCTTTCAAGGCCCACCCGTCTGGTGTCCATGACAACGCCTTCCCCTACAACAACCTCAGGGACATGTGTCATGGCCTGAAGGCCTCCAGATCAAGGTCAGATATTTACGCTTCTTTTATGGTTTTCATAGCACCTCTCTCTGGTAGAAAAATGTCGTACACAATTAAGCCTGTCGTGTGAATTATACATGTTTGTGTCGTGTTCAACTATTGAATTGATTGTACATGTACATCGTCTTGTTCTGTCTAAGAAAAGGTCTCTTTGAAGATTCGATTTATTAAGACTATGATTTCAATTGTGACTTTCATGGCAGTTATGACGGTTCAAAGACAAAGGGGACAAAAGAAGTGATGATGATGATGATATGTATGTAATATGTAAGCGCCTAGGGCTATATCTAGATTAGGGGCATAAAAATGATCACAATAATAATGATGATGATGATGATGATGATGATGATGATGATGATGATGATGATGATGATGATGATGATGATGATGACGACGACGACGATGACGACGACGACGACGACGACGACGATGCTGATGATGGGTTTCTTTGTTTTTGTCCTATATCTGCTGTCACTTGTTTCCCTGTGCGTGTGTCCAGTTATGCGTGTAACGGGTGCCACGCGCCAGGCGGTCAGGTGTGTCTCAGCACGGGGCTGCTCAAATACCTGGTGGACCTCAAGAACCACGGCAAAGTCATCGTGAGTCCATCACACACGCACATCGTTACGTCACGTTATCTGCAAGCCATGCTCGTCACGCTCTTATACACCTGTATCTAAATATGGTTTCCATGTGCAAGGGCGGGGAAGCCCGGTGTGAGTGTGTGTGTTGTGTGTGTGCGTGCGTCCGTGCGTGCGTGCGTTAGTGCGTGCGTACGTGTGTGTCTGTCTGTCTGTCAATCATAAGGTTTTTACGGCTATTTACGATTTCTCATACATTTTAGAAAAAAACCGAAAGTGAAGTTAGTTTTGCAAAATCAGGATTAAAAAGTACACATGTAGGCATAAACCACAGCTTTGCTCACGATAAGTAATTTCAGTAAAACGTGATCCGATGCCTGATTTGTTACGTATTTGTGTGCGTGTGTGTTTTTCTGTATCTCTGTATGTGTATCTCTCGTTGAACAGATCAACGAGCTGGCCGGAGCGTGTCATACGTGCACGTCACGTCACTACTCAGGCCTGGCAGTGGACCTGCACAACGACGCGCGCTCTGCAGAGTACCTCCACAAGTGCACGGCCATGGGCGGCTGGGGGCAGAACGAGGGCAACCACATCCACTGCCAGTTCTACGATGCGCCGCATCCTAACGGATTTTAATTAAGACGCCGAACTGTTCTCTCCGTGTACACGGTCGTGTTTACTGCCACGGATGTGTCCAGGATTGCACGTGGAGAGAGCATCCTTTGACTTGGACACACTAACCTTCAACAGCCTGCCTGTTTCCGTGCGGAGAGGGAATGGTTTGCTTAATCAATTCAGTAGGTAGACATTGGTGTCACTGACGATTTAGACACAAATATCCACACTGAACAGGAAGCAGCCAGGCTGATGGTATTTAGCGTGTTTCATTTACAGGATGCTCTTATCCCGGGTATATACAACAACAACAAATCCTTAACAGGCCTGTGGCGGTGCACACGGTCGCTTTTACGAGGACTGTTCCTTTAACGGCACTGCGCTGACGGCGTGTAATTAAAGCGGGGGAAAGTCAAGACGTGACACGGTGTCGCTTTGGCGTTGCAGGAGCACACACGTTGTTTTCCATTAAATGATTATCTCCACGAAGACGATGTCAGAGTGTGCTTGTGTCTGTGTGTTTACATGTGCGTCTCTGGATGCCTGTTTGCATCCGTTTTGAAAGTTGTATGTTCGTGAGATAACACTGACCTAGGGAAAATAACCTTGAACGGTTGAAAACGACGTTAAACACCAAATAAAGAAAGAAAGAACCTAGGGAAAAATGTCTTCAGCATACCCTGGACGGATGATATACAAACCCCTGCCAAAATAAAGGACAGTTTTTTGTCAAGATGGTGTCGAGAGGACTGCTCGGTTCAAATAAAATCAAGTATCAGACTTACCTTCAATTCACTGTCAGCATCTTAAAGGCACAGTAAGCCTCCCGTAAACCATCACAGATACGGTCAGGCTTTTACACACAGTACAAACACCCTTTCATTTAAACACTCACCGATTGAGAACACCCTAGGTGCCCTCCGTAAAGAGCGAACAATTTTCAAAGAATTTATTTTTGCGTGGTTTATCTTACCCCTGAGCCATCGTGAACCCGTGTGATCCAGTTTCCCTTTTTTTCACAATGTAGTCGTCAGTTAGTCATTTGAATGCGACTCGATGTGAGCTTATTTACAATAGCACGTTTTTATGCACGAAACAAACGGCTGTGGTTCACAAGAACTCTAGCGATGGCTTTTGACTGTTGAGAGGAACGGCGATAAACCGTCGTCTGCTACGACCCTTGCGTGACCCTGCTTCCGGGCTTTTCTTTTTTCAAAATTTCACAACTTCGAATTGTACTGATCTTGTCTTGATGAAAAAAGAATTCTTTTATGATTAAAGAATGTTTGTGTAACAAGCTGTCAATTTATTATTTAGATTTTAAAAGTTAGGTCAAGCGCAAAAACGCACCACGGTCCAAAAACATTTTGATAATCATCGATTTACGGCTATCGCCAGTTTACATCGATAGAATGAGACCCGAAGGGAAGTAACTCATGTCTGACCTGAGTTCAGGATGGGTCCAAAAAGTGTTCGAGACAATCTGCAAAATTAAATCTTTAAAAATTGCTCCCTCTTTTCACCGTTTGGTGAGCGTTCAGATGGAAGGGTGTTTGTACTGTGTGTAAAAGCCTGACAGTATCTGTGATGGTTTACGGGAGGCTTACTGTCCGGGCGTGAATTCCTGTATTCATAACAGCCGTCCAGCACCAAAACGAGGCGCCATTGTTGTTGAGGACCAAGTCCACGAAAATAAATTCTTTGAAAATTTCTCACGCTCGACAGAAAGCAGCCAGGATGTTCCCGTTCGGTGAGCGTTCAAATGGAAGTATGCTTGTACTATAATTATGTAGACGCTCGGGGAGCTCTGTGATGGTTTACGGGAGGCTTACTGTGCCTTTAAATATCGTGACAAGTGGTTCTTCTGACTCAACACCATCCACAGACGCAGTGGAATTAAATCAAACAGTTGTTTTATGTACCACAGCGGCAGTTCAAAATATACAACCAGCAACTGTTCCTCGGGGTATTTTTAATGCTGACCCGAAACATGCGTTATTCACCGTGTTCTTGGAATACCCGTGTGACTTGGAATAATAGGCCGTGAAAAGTAGGATATGCGCCGAAATGGCTGCGATCTGCTGGCCGATGTGAATGCGTGATGTATTGTGTAAAAAAAAAAATCCATCTCACACGGCATAAACAAATCCCTGCGCCTCTGGCCAGTTCCGGTGACGAATAGAGTTGTCTCCTCCGGGTCGTGGCAGTCGTCGTAGAGTTTGCTGTTTCATGATTGGGGCATCTATGGGGCGGGTGAGAACCAAAAGGTCGAGGCACACAAGGTCGAGTACATTTGGTCGAGGGTCAAAATGTCGAGTGCGACAAAAGGTCGAGGGTGACAAGGGGACAAAAAGTCGAGGATTAAAAAAAGGTCGAGGATTTAAAAGGTACATTTAATTTTCTGTGTGCTCAATTCATTATCTTTGATTATCCATTCCTGAAGAAAATGCTGCTTCGAATGAATATCAACCACGAGGATTTGAATGGGATCTGAATAGGTGTAGGGGTGATTTGTGAATATGAACACACACACCCACACACACACACACACCACTCGCGCGCGTAAGCACGGACGCAAGCATCAACAAACACACCCACACGTACGCAAGCACACACACTCACACTCACTTCATGGCATGTTGCAGGCTTTGCTTCTTTTGGATTCCTTGAATGAACTTTCATATGGTTGGGTTGAATCCGTCCAGCATAGATTGCAGTGCGCTATGCCAGGCTTCTTGCTTGTTCGTTCTTCATGTATGGATAATCAAACATAATGAATTTAAGCACACAGGGGCACAGAAAATTAAGTCAACATTTTCAAACCTCGACCTTTCTTTAACGACCTTTTTTCAATCCTCGACCTTTTGTCCCCTCGGCGTTTTGCTGTTGACCTTTTGTCATCCCAAACCTTTTGTCACCCTCGACCTTTTGACTCGACCAAATGACCTCGACCTTTTGTGCCCCGACATTTTAAACCTCAATATTTTGAGACTGAGAGCCTGGATACCTCATGATCAAAATTGTAAAAAAATCTTCTGTTAATGTATCTAGAGGTAAGGCTATCAATGATCCCTGTGTTAGAAGTGGACCGGCGACAAAGCATACAATTATGTAAACACGAAAAGACACAAACACACTTGTAATTTGGCCAGAATGAGAAAGAGAGAGAGAGAGAGAGAGAGAGAGAGAGAGAGAAAGTGGAGGTGGGAGAGAGAGGGGGGAGAGGAAGAAAGATTAGGAACCGTTACAGGAGATGTTGTTATGAACGAAATAGTGAGGTAACAACGATTGAAAATGTGCTTATCTTGGCTTTGGTTCCCAGTGCTGTATTGCCAAGAGGAGGGTCGTGTCCTGAGCACTCTCTGTTAAAGCAACACGACCAGCCACAAGAGTGCTCTTGCCTAAAGAACACCCCACAACCCTTCTTGCTATCTGCAATAAAGTGATACCCTGCAGATCTGAGACTGAGGTTGTGCAAACATGAAGATCATCATCGGCCTCGCACTTTGCGCCTTTGCTGCTGTAAGTAGTGAAACATGTTGAGACAGCTGATGAATAGCAAGACCTGTTTTTCTCCTGAGTCCTGTCATGTGTATCTGTGATCTTTACAATCAGTCATATTTTACTGAACTTATTGCAGGAGACTTGGAATCGAGTGTGTGTGTGTGTGTGTGTGTGTGTGCGTGTGTGCGTGCCGCGCGTGCGTGCGTGCGTGTGTGTGTGCGTGTGTGTGTGCGTGCGTGCGTGCGAGTGTGTGTGTGCGTGTGTGCGTGTGTGTTTGTGTGTGTGTGTGTGTGTGTGTGTGTGTGTGTGTAGTGTGTGTGTGTGTGTGTGTGTGTGAGTGTGTGCAGAGATTAAACAAATACTATCGGACATATAATAAATGCATCGTTCCGTATCTTTAATAATTTTATCGTTGGATGTATTTTTTCTGTTTATATGGCCATTTTCTCCTTCATAATGGTAACACTGTCCCACGGTACGCTGCCTTGTAATGGTAATACTGAATCATGGTACGCTGCCTTGTAATGATAACACTGACCCATGGTACGCTGCCTTGTAATGGTAACACTGACCCATGGTACGCTGCCTTGTAATGGTAACACTGACCCATGGTACGCTGCCTTGTAATGGTAACACTGACCCATGGTACGCTGCCTTGTAATGGTAACACTGACCCATGGTACGCTGCCTTGTAATGGTAACACTGACCCATGGTACGCTGCCTTGTAATGGTAACACTGACCCATGGTACGCTGCCTTGTAATGGTAACACTGACCCATGGTACGCTGCCTTGTAATGGTAACACTGACCCATGGTACGCTGCCTTGTAATGGTAACACTGACCCATGGTACACTGCAGGGTCAGCTGGGCAGCCTCCTAGACCAGCTGAGGGACCGCTTCCAGACCGGCACCGGGGAGGGCGACGCAGTGGACACTCTGCACGGCTGGAGGCTCGAGTACCACTATGGCGGCGTGAGTCTACCCAGCACGAGGAGGAGGGGGGGGGGGGGGGCAGGCATCTTCATTATCATCATCATTAATGCCGTCGTTGTCCTCAGTAAAGGCAGCAGAAGTAACAGCAACGCCATCGCCATCATCGTCGTCCTCCTCCACACCATCATCATCATTATCATCATCACCATCGTCGTCGTCGAGACCATAATGACAGTCTACATAATTTACAGCGGTGTTTTTTAGGTTCTTTACTTTTCTAATTATCATTTATACCCATGATCTGCAAATGTTCGATACCAGTTTACACTCATACATTGTTTCTTTATCTGGCTGCTCAAAAATATCAAGTTTGATCGTAAATAGTCAAAACAAATGGCTCACAAGTCGAATTAATCCGCAAATCTGGTAATTAGGCAAACAAAATTGTATCGCTGTGAAAAGCTAAATTTCCGCACAGTTAAAATGGAATTTAAACCTACTCCAAGTGAACATGAGAAATGAGATGCAAAATAATGTTGTATATCCACAGGACCATCACGTTCTGTTGTTCATCAACGACCACAGAGTCAGCGGACACCGCTACTGCTACGTGGTGCCTGTGGGCAAGAGCTGGGAGAACCTCATGCAAGACAAAGTCAGCGTGGAGCGCATCACCGTGAGTACAGCGTCACTGGCGCCATGATGTCATCAAGCATGGGGCTTTGGAGAAACATGTCACGAATCGTTTGTCAATGGCGTACTCGGGATCGGCTCGTTCATTCCCCGTTCATTCCTGACACTAACACTTGTGCCCCCTTTCAAAAAACAAAACAAAAAGAATCGAACTTCAGTATTGAGAGATCCGTTGCAATTTATAAACATACAACTCTCAATTAGCATTTAAACAAACTTGGGAAGGGCCCCCAATATGGACCACATTTTTGTTCCATGTTGTTTACTACCTGGTTTTCTTGCGGAGAAGTTTCTTGTGCAGATTTAGAATGCATGCTGCCAGAAGTGTAAAAAGTTGAAAAAGGCTGATGGGTGTGTGATCTATGCGTCCACAACTGTTTTGACATGTGCAAGTTATTCAGGGTAAATGTGGCGAATGAGATTGCTTTGAGAGCTCCAGCACCGGCCGTTGTTTGTCAGACAGAACAAGGGGTGGTCCATAATAGGAGCCGGCTCATATTAGGGGCCCTTCCCTTAATCACTGACTCACATTGTGAATCAATCATCAATTTCGCTAAAAGTTGAAAAAGTGATTATGCATGTACTTTCTATATATAATGCTGGTCCCATTAGGCCCTATTTAGGAACAAAAATTACGATTTCCTTTTTATATTTAGTCAAGTTTTGACTAAATATTTTAACATCGAGGGGGAATCGAAACGAGGGTCGTGGTGTATGTGCGTGTGTGTGTGTGTGTGTGTGTGTGTGTGTGTGTGTGTGTGTGTGTGTGAGTGTGTGTGTGTGCGTGTGTGTAGAGCGATTCAGAGTAAACTACTGAACCGATCTTTATGAAATTTGACATGAGAGTTCCTGGGTATGATATCCCCGGACGTTTTTTTCTTTTTTTCGATAAATGTCTTTGATGACGTCATATCCGGCTTTTTGTAAAAGTTGAGGCGGCACTGTCACACCCTCATTTTTCAATAAAATTGATTGAAATTTTGGCCAAGCAATCTTCGACGAAGGCCGGACTTCGGTATTGCATTTCAGCTTGGTGGCTTAAAAATTAATTAATGACTTTGGTCATTAAAAATCTGAAAATTGTAAAAAAAATATTTTTTTTATAAAACGATCCAAATTTACGTTCATCTTATTCTTCATAATTTTCTGATTCCAAAAACATATAAATATGTTATATTAGGATTAAAAACAAGCTCTGAAAATTAAAAATATTAAAATTATGATCAAAATTAAATTTTCGAAATCAATTTAAAAACACTTTCATCTTATTCCTTGTTGGTTCCTGATTCCAAAAACATATAGATATGATATGTTTGGATTAAAAACACGCTCAGAAAGTTAAAACGAAGAGAGGTACAGTAAATCGTGCTATGAAGCACAGCGCAACCGCTACCGCGCCAAACAGGCTCGTCACTTTCACTGCCTTTTGCACTAGCGGCGGACTACGTTCAATCAAACACTGTACATAAGGGCCCATTGTAGTTTCTTTGGTTCAATCAGTTTCTTTGGTTCAATTTCATTCTGTGAGTTCCACAGCTTGACTAAATGTAGTAATTTCGCCTTACGCGACTTGTTTTTTTTGTAGACACTAAATTATTTTCCTCTTTTTACATTTAGTCAAGTTTTGACTAAATGTTTTAACGTAGAGGGGGGAATCGAGACGAGGGTCGTGGTGTATGTGTGTGTGTGTGTGTGTGTGTGTGTGTGTGTGTGTGTGTGTGTGTGTCTGTCTGTCTGTCTGTCTGTGTATGTGTGTGTGTGTGTAGAGCGATTCAGACCAAACTACTGGACCGATCTTTATGAAATTTGACATGAAAGTTCCTGGGAATGATATCCCCGGACGTTTTTTTCTTTTTTTCGATAAATATCTTTGATGACGTCATATCCGGCTTTTTGTAAAAGTTGAGGCGGCACTGTCACACCCTCATTTTTCAATCAAATTGATTGAAATTTTGGCCCAGCAATCTTCGACGAAGGCCGGACTTCAGTATTGCATTTCAGCTTGGTGGCTTAAAAATTAATTAATGACTTTGGTCATTAAAAATCTGAAAATTGTAAAAAAAAAAAAAATTTTTTAACGATCCAAATTTACGTTTATCTTATTCTTCATCATTTTCTGATTCCAAAAACATATAAATATGTTATATTTGGATTACAAACAAGCTCTGAAAATTAAAAATACAAAAATTATTATTAAAATAAAATTTCCGAAATCGATTTAAAAACATCTTATTCCTTGTGGGTTCCTGATTCCAAAAACATATAGATGTGATATGTTTGGATTAAAAACATGCTCAGAAAGTTAAAAAGAATAGAGATAAAGAAAAGCGTGCTATCCTTCTCAGCGCAACTACTACCCCGCTCTTCTTGTCAATTTCACTGCCATTGCATCGAGCGGTGGACTGACGATGCTACGAGTATACGCTCTTGCTGTAAAAATGCAGTGAGTTCAGTTTCATTCTGTTAGTTCGACAGCTTGACTAAATGTGGTAATTTCGCCTTACGCGACTTGTTTTTAACCTGAACTTGACTCCGCCGTGACCTCAAAAGTTGACGAAGGTCACCCAAACTTGCGTCTCGTCATGATGTCATCAGGGGCTACACTGTGGGAAGATTCAAGGGATATATTTTCAAAATAATGTTTTTGTCTGTGAACCACAACAGTTGTGACAGAAATTCTTCGCGTTGGTACCAGGTTTGCCCTACAACCGACCGCGTACGTCAGAAACTTGGCAGCTATATTTGTTGATGCTGTAAGGAGCGATAGAGGGCTGGGTTTATCATACAAGTTGGTGTTAGTCAATTTGTTACAGAACAAACTGTTCATGTCCTAATATATACTTTTGAAATGTACCTGCACATTTTCATGATCATGGTCTTTTAACCGAACATTTTCTGTAAACTATGCTTCCTTTGTTATAGACACACAATAGCGAAGATCACTGTGATATCATTATGAGTTATTTCTATTACGCTGACTGTTAGCAAATGATAACAGACATGTCGAGAAAATGGTATGAAAATATATGTGTGCACAAGCACATGTCGTCATATAGTAGGGTGACGTCACAGCCAGTGCTTATGACGTGCAGGATGAGCTGTACGCCTTGCTGAAGGACCCTGACCACAGCGAGCACCAGCTGCGCCCCACCGACCTCGGCACTGACTACCATCACTTTGACGCCGCCAGGGAGTGCAGAGGTCACGACACCTACGACATCAGCTACACGCCTTCTTTCGCCTAAACCACATGCACACAGGTTATGGCCGGCTGACCTCAGTCTAACCGCCTCCACTCCAGACTTTAACATTAAAAACTATATTGAATCTAGCTCCTGTTTTCTGGTACTCATCCACACAGCAGTTTTCGGTCTCATGTGTGAGTTCTCCCGTCGGTCTACAGCTGTCATTCCCACTACTCCCCATGAGCGAAATCAATTCTAGGTATGAGTTGCAGTCCACGACATGTGTCGACATTGGGCGAGTAGAATCTAGCACTCCGGCCGACACATCTTTCTCCTGGTGCTTCACTCCTGTCTTTTTGAACCCCATGTACTCTATCATACCAAGGTTATATCAGGTCTTAAAATAACAGCTGACTGAACTAAAAAGGCAAAAAGAAGTGTGCACCTAGCAATTGACTGCGTTTTGGGATGTGTAGTGTGTCTGTGTTTGTCAGTGTACCCATAGACCTATATCTAAATATAGGTCCCTGGTGTACCCTATGTGCGTGTGCGTGTCTCAGGGCCTGTGTCTGTACTCTGGCACCGTACCACCACTCTCACTCTGTCAACTGTCACGTCTAGCACCACCACTCGCACGACTCTGACATCGCACTCTCACTCAGTCTCACTCTGGCACCAACCATTCTCACCACTCAACGAGGCTCACACCACATTCTCACTCATATGGTCTGGCTCAACTATTCTCACAACTCTAACCGTCTGGCACCGGTCTGGCACCACCATACGGGCTGGCACTACCATTCTCAGTAATACAGATGAAGGGCCAAGTTTCGACAGCCCAGACGGGAAGGGTCCTCGATAGCTCAAAGGAAATCTACTTTTGTCCGCTGTTTTTAACGACTCCTTTCAAGTCTGTTTTTTCATAAATACCCTATGACACGATTCGAGTGGCAAAGGACATACCCTGCAATTCCCGTCTCAGTCGGTGAAGCCGTTTCGGAGGCTTTTATCATCATACCCACACTGACAGACACCAGCTTGATAAGTTGGATACAGGCTTCATGAAGCATACCTTTCACAGATTTTCTTCATTGTAAGCATACTTTCAGCGACAAACACCATAAACTGTATATTTTTGGAATCAGCAAATGATAAGGAACAGAAAAATGATACTTTTTTTCACAACAATCCGTTCGGTAGTTTTCGAGAAATGCTTTTCACAGACAGACAGACACACGGCATACATCGGGAGACAAACCTCGCTCTCCACTCTTGTTAAGACATTCAGTTATTACTTGACTGAATGTAAAAAACATGGATGATAAGGCCTGGATCACGTAGAGCGGTTCTCAGTCATGTCCGTCTCATGTCACTGCCCAGCTGCCTCTGTTCGGGAGCGCAGACTGGCCGAGAGAACAGCCTGGTAAGCAGTGCGTTTAAAGGCACACTCAGCCTCCCGTAAACTGTCAGTTTTTGGTCAAAGACACTTGTCAGGCTTTTACACACAGTACAAACACCCTTTCGTTTAAACACTTACCGCTTGAGAACATCCTAGGTGCACTCCATAAAGAGCGAGCATTTTTCAAAGAATTTATTTTTGCATGACCAGCCGGATTTACTTCAAAACAAATCGGACGCCTCGTTTTAACGCCAGACCTAACTTGTAAAATCTAAATAATAAATTGACAGCTTGTTACACAAACATTCCTAAATCATAAATGAATTCTTTTTTTTTTATCAAAACAAGAACAGTACAATTCGAAGTTTTGAAAGTTTGAAAAAAGGGAGCCCGGAAGCTGCTCACGCAAGGTCGTGTTTGCCCAAGACGGCAGTTGAATTTTCTGCCTATCGCTCGCTACTTTGAAGCCAACCGGCTCCGCCGATAAGTTCGTGTGACTCGCAGTCGTTTGTTGCATTTTAGATTCAGAGGTACACTGACAATAACGTGCTATTGCAGATGATACAGCGGCGGGTCGCGCTGATTTAAACCGTGTGACCACAAACTGACGACTAAACTGATAATGAGAGAAAAAAAGGAAAATGGGTCCCACGGGTCCACGATGGCTCACTGGGTTAAATAAACCACGAAAACTGGAGTGTGGTTTACGCAAGCTAAGTGACATTCAAACGAACTGTGTCATTTAAAATGCAGTTGTAAACGTGCTATTGGCAGTATTGCAAGTATTGAACTGCTTATTTCCGACGATGAAAGTAAGATATATCGTTCTGTAAACCTCATGTGAGGCTGAGTGAGGCTTTAGGGGCCTAACTAATAAAATAAACTTTATTTAACTGATCGGTTTATTTGAACCGACCAGGCTAGGCTTTAGTTCCCAGTCGCTGGTCGTCATACGCTTTCACTGAAAGGAATCGGTTTGATACGTTGTTAGGAGATCGAGATCGCTACGATCACCGACTGTGTCAGTACGGACCGGCCCCAAAACTATACTTCCCCCGAAATCGGCGTAATACGCTGCCTGAATGGCGGGGTAAAAACGGTCACTGATACACGTAAAAATCCACTCGTGCTAAAAAATGAGTGAACGTGGGAGTCTAAGCCCATGAACGAAGAAGAAGAAGAAGAAGAACAAGTATGATACTGGCGTTCTGTAAGTCTTGTTGGAGAGAAAAATGAACGGTCTATCTAGTATCTAGTCTAGTCAGTTGCTTTGCTTGCTTCAAAAATCCTTGTTTACCAGCCCTTCTCTAGGCTCACCGAGACAAAGCTCATCTGCAACCTCTCGCTTGCTTGAGACTACAACCCCCGAGACGAGATTTAAAATGTAAACAGGTCTGCTCACGCAACTTGAAAATAAAATACGACTAATAAGGCTGATAAGGCTAAATTTACTGGGTTTTCACTCTATTCCGATCTGTTATTTGCAACAGGTGAGGTTTATCGTCCTTTTTGATAATTTTTCATTCACAACTATATTTGGTGTCTTCTGTAAACTTCAAAGGCTGCTCTCTCTCCCGCTCTCTCTATGATTCTAGCACATGGTGATGGTAACTAGTATGTCCCCCCCCCTCCTCTCTCTCTCTCACTCTCTCTCTCTCTCTCTCTCTCTCTCTCTCTCTCTCTCTCTCTCTCTCTCTCAGAGCCTCTGCTTCCTTTCAAAAATATAAAGTGTGTGTGTACTGTGTACCTACATGTGTATATTAAAATAATTTGAGTGGATGTTTGTGTGTGTTTATGTGCAACAAGAGCACGCTCGTGTGTGTGAGAGGGAAAGCGTGGTCATTTACTTTAGTGTGTGTGTGTCTGTCCGTATGTGTGTGCATGTTCATGTTTATGTATACATACATACAACATGTACAAGTGCATCTGCATGTGTGTGCGTGTGAGCAGAGAGACTTCAGAGAGAGAGAGAGAGGGAAAACTTAGCCACTTTAGTATGTCTGTCTTAGTATGTCTGTCTGTGTGAGTTCGAAACTGTGAGAGAAAAAGGGAAACATGGTCATAGTGTGTGTGTGTGCGTGTCTGTCTGTCTGCCTGTTTGTTTGTGTGTGTGTCCTTTAGTGGGGGTATGCAATGCCTTGGCTGGTTGACTTTGCCAAAGGCATTGCACTTCCAATTAATTATTAACAAACATAATTTATTCTCAAACCAGAATGGACTCCAGTAAACATCACATTCCTGAAGAGGCCAAGGAAAAAAATGAGGAAAAAGAGAAAAGACCACAAGGGGCAGGCGACTGGATTCTGGAGCTGTTTTCTCCTACATACGCCAATGCTGCAGCTGTGTTGGACGGCAAGCATGAGGTGACGGAAGAGGGACCAAGAATAAAGATGGTGTCAGCGTTCGATCCCCAGTCCATCAAGAATGTGTATGAAAGAGTACACATGATGATCAAGCTGGAAGAAGAACTGAAGAAAGAGAAGGCTCAGGCTGGAAAGGAAGGTGAGGGTAAGGCTTTGTAATTTGGTTCAGATACTCTAAGTTTCATAAAAATTGACTGCAAACAGTGCTAGGATGCGCCGTTATTTCTTCTCACAGCTACATGCATGCATATAATAATATGGACACATTTGTGCATTAATTTTATAAACCGACTTTGCATGCACACTGAGTAGTATAATGCTCAGAAAAAAACCTGTTTTGGATTTAAGTAATACATTTGTTGGTTTGTTTTTCAATTTCATAATCAGTCATCTTTCCTCGGGGTGAATTATTTTAAGTTTAGATAGATTATAGAATTTAGTACTGATAATCTCAAGTGTCCATAGATTTGAATCATTCCCTCATGGCTGGTCCGTTGATTATGATAATTTTCTAGTTGTTCTTATATATATACATAGAGAGAGAGAATACTACATAGCTTGCTGTGTCGTACCAGATTTACAAGAGTTGCTTTTTAAAATACTGAAATGTGACCGTTTTTACCCCGCCATTAAGGCAGCCATACGCCTCTTTCAGAGGAAGCATGCTGGGTATTTTCGTGTTTCTATAACCCACCGAACTCTGACATGGATTACAGAATCTTTTTCGTGCGCACTTGGTCTTGTGCTTGTGTGTACACACGAAAGGGGATAAGCCACTAGCAGGTCTGCACATAAGTTGATCTGGGAGATCAAAAAAAAATCTCCACACTTAACCCACCAGGCGACCGCGGCCGGGATTCGAACCCTCGACCTTCCGATTAAGAGGCTGACGTCTTCCCACCCCGCCACAGCGCCCGTCTAGTGTCTGCACTGAAACGCAACCTCTCACAGAGCTATCAAAGCATGCCCTCAGTTTGAGGCAGATCTCGCAAGACCACGCAAGGTATTGCAGATTTATTGCGTGACTTCGCGGCGCTGGCCGATAGGGCAAGTCGCCTATTGAATGATATTGTTATCTCATGGGTGTTCTCTCTCACGTATGTAGGATAAATACAGACATGTCTGTTTTGTTTCATTTAAAATTAAACCTTCGACATGATTTATCCACCAGTATCCCTTTTGTTTAGGTGTCTAGTTGGGTATGACTACTTTCAGGTTCAGCGACAAAGAAGAGACACACAGAGACTACAGCTGACAGTAAAAGGGTGAATCTTCAAGACTCTGCGATTTGGAACGCTGAGGAGCTGTCTGTTTTGCGCGGTGTTTTCCGAGCTGCCAAGAGCCAGCTGTCTGGCCTGGAGGTCAAGCTGCGACAGACTCAGCGCCACAACGCAGAACTGGAGGAAAAGCTGGCGTCACAGGGCACACTGTTAGACATTAAGTCCAAAAAACTGACAGAAGCCACAAAGGCCAATCACAGGCATGTGACATTCTATTTCTCTTACTTTATCATGTTTACTCATGTGACTTACGTAGATCATTTAACTTTAACTTTCAACATTGTTACTTGTTGTATGTATGTGTAATTCAAGAAGGATTTTAAAATATGCCTACCATGCCTAGTGGAACCTGCCCTTGCTACCACCTCTCAACAGCACCAACCTGCCCACAACTACCACCTCTCAACAGCACCAACCTGCCCACAACTACCACGGATCCCAGACGAGTTTTTCTTCTATATCATTCACCTTTCCATAGCGACCACCTGTCTGTATGGACCACTCTTGGTTGGTCACATGGCTGGTCATTGTGGGCAGGTTTGACTGTATTTGGTTTGGGAAGGCGTAGACCTGACAATGTAACATCAATTTGTCCTCACAACGTTAAATATGTGACATCTTCAGAACACATATACTACCACCTTTTCAAAACATGCACACAGATACCAGACGCCCACACAGACACACATATGCCACACCCGCATAGATACACATACATAATAGTCATACACACACTTGAACACATACACACACACACACACACACTCTATTCCTGAATCATTGATACAACTGAAAAGAGCTACCATTGCATTCCTCAGGTTAAAGATTCACTGTGAGGAACTCCAGCTGGAGGTGCGGTCGATGGTGATGAAGCTGGAGGCGGTGACGGAGATGTGGCGTGAGATTGACCAGGAGAAGCTGCGCATGATGCAGGAGAACCAGGAGCACAGGATAGCGCTGGACAAGGAGCGCATGGCTCGCCAGCAGCTGGAGATACAACTGCAGGAAGCCAGTCAGGAGGTAGGACTGGTGCTTGCTCCTCTCTTTCTCTAGTCTGCTGGTTTTGTTTGCAAAACTCAGTTTATGTTTTAACTGCACATGTAAACCGGCATAAAGCCACAGAAAGTGACGATTAACTGTCAGGTTGCATGTGCAGTGAAGCTTTTCTCAGGCCAATGGTTCTTTACTCAGAGTTTGGTGTATACTATGGTAGAGAACCGAGCTGAGTTGCATAAGAATCAGAGCTAAGTCGCTCGGTTTGGCCTATGCAACAAATCATAATGAAACACAAAAAGACAACAATGATGCAAGATATGAAAGAAAGCTTTACTACTGGAGCTAGCAGACGATTCGGTAAGTGAAATTGTCAGACAGAACGTTGTTTTGATGGAAAGGTTAGCTACTGGGTAACTAAACCTTCTAAAGCATTGGATCCCTCGGTACACGTTGAAAACCAAGCCTAGGAAACCGCTAAATCAGTAAATGCCATCGCAGTTCCAACACTGCCGCCATTTTGGAAAACGGTGCACACTGCAGGCAAGCACATCCAAAATCTGTGTGAAGGGCACTTCAAGCACAATTTTTTCGCACTGCCCCAAGAAGCTATTTTGGTAGGCAACTCGTCTCTGTTAAATACATCTGCCTGCTGGGTAACTGGCACAGTAATGCCTTTTGTTACAATTTATATTAGAAAGGGTGAGAGCAATGTTTGACAGTCACTATAGGCGTTTGGAAATCGGCTGCTGCAAATGCTCAGGCGCCTTTTAGAGCCTGATTCAGCCGTAATGCTTCTAAAACATTACTGTATTTTCTAAACTGAGGGATGACATGACGCCAGATGTTAACTTTTCTACACTGTCAGTGTTGTTGCACTGTTGGTGAGTTACCACCCATATACCATATACCCAGAAATTAATATGTAAGCGCCTAGGGCTATATCTAGATTAGGCGCATAAAAATGATCACAATAATAATAATAATGATATACTCCCTAGTCAAGTCTCCCTTTATTAGTGACAGAGAGACAGGACTCAGTATGGGTTGTTGGGGAAGGTGCTGATTGTGTTGACAGAGTAGTTGCTTCTTTGAAGGACTAGCCAAAATCCATTAGTGCAAATGAGTGTGCAGATAATAATCATCCATTTGATGCAAAAGCCTAGTGTTGATGCAGTGAGTGGAAGTAACATCAACTTGTGATTGTCTTTGTCGTATGAAACATGTTCAGACAAAACCATGACAATGCCATGAACTGTTTAAGATTCTTATCTAGATTTTAGATTCAAAATGTGTGAAACTTCTTATGCACAGAGAGTATGCAAAATTCGGACAAGATTTGCCATAGCTGATTTGGGTGCCCACCCAGGAATACATCATTTAGAGTTGCATTACATGGATTCTTATAACCAGAGATGATGGCAATGGTGTGAATTGCCTGCAGATTGCTAGAGAGAAGATGCTGGCGGAGGAGAACGCCAAGACGCGCTATGAACACCACATCCACAGGCTGCAGGAAGAGCTGGTGAAGGCAGAGTACGAGCTGGAGGGGGAGAGACAGCTGCACAGTCAGAACAAAAGGGCACTGGAACACCTGCGCAACCACTTCGCCAGTCTGCCTCTCCGGGACGTTTTGCCCCCGGGGGTAGTGGACAGAGACCAGGTGGCTTTCATCGACCATGTCAGTCTTTGACACCTGCTGGTGTAGCTGCTTATGTCATGCTTGTTATCTGTTTGATACCTGGTTCTGTAGTAGTTTTAGTATGAGTGAGTGAAAGAAGAATGTTTGGTGCTGTGCCTTATGATGTATTTCAGTTCTATTTGAAGAGGGGGGGGGGGGGGACAGTTTGAAGAGAAAATCAAAACGAAACATTCAAAGGAACCTGTATGGTTCAGGTTTGTTTATTTTAATTTTAGGGAAACATTCAGATTGCCCTGTTTACATGTATGTTATAATGGGAGTTTTAAACTGTGATTCTGAGCCAAAGAACCAATTTGAAAATGTGGGTCTACAAAGGAATTACTTTGTCAGTGTTTTGACAATTACCTAGGTCACCAAACTACATGAGAGAAAAATGATATTGTTACACCAGGCGACATAGTGGGGAGCAAACATAGCGGCACAGATTAAGCGAAGCAATGGAGTAAAACTTCGCACCACCACCGACTAAAAGAGTCAGATGTTTTCAGACAGAATGGAGGAGGCAGACCTGGTAACCCATACGATTTCGCCGTATCATGTACGCATGATCAGTAGAGTCGGTGGGAAAAAAATATGACGAGAACAATTCCTAGACTACTTTTCATCACAAGCGCATCCCAAAGCCGATACGGTATTTTGACCCCTGATTACTTTTTTTTATCAGCAAACACCGAAAGAAGCATTTGTTTTAAATGTACACTGTATTGGTAAACTTAATTAACAGTGCGACGGACACCTGTGAAGCATGCTTGAATCATCGATGTTCAAATGATGTGTGGAGTATACTCATTTTCCTGAAAATACACAAAGTTTGTTTGGGAATACTCCATGCAAAACAGGGGTTCCCAGGTCTGAGGAGGACTTACACATTCATTGGCTTCCCTTAGAAACTTCGGGGTGATGATTGTTGATTGAGAGAGAAGTGAAGGAGGGCTTTGGGCTTTGGGAGGGTGTCAATCCTCGATCATCACCAGGAAGTTCAAATGGAAGCCTGTCAATACTATTGCTCAATACACTGCTAGCATCTCTCAGTCATGGGAATGGAATCTTAAAGTGTTCTCTTTTTCTGAAAGCTACACACGCACATGCATGCACACCAACACAATTATATTTGAACGTTTGCATCATGTATTTGGAATCTGACATGTTTGAAGGAAAAAAACACCAGTGAAATAAAAAGAACAGGAAGTCAAGTAAAAAGTGTGTGTGTTCACAATGTGTTATAAGTTCACAAGGGCTTTGGACTCTTGGGACCCTCTAAAACTCCGCTGAGGGAATCCATGGACCCTCTGAAAATAGAAACTGGGGGTCCCAGGATCCTCGAGTTGGGCGTCCTCGGCAACTCCCACTCTAGCACCACCAATCTCAACAAAACCAACTCTCATTCTTGCAATATTACCCTGGCTCTCAGGCACCACAACTGTCTAAGCTCTTACCACTCTCACACCACACCAACTCTCACTCTCTCTCTCTCTCTGGCACTGGTCGCCCTGAGGTAGCAGGCTATTTGCCCCCTGACAACTGTCCTCCTAGGACAACTGCCCCCTGGACAACTGCCCCCCGCCATGGGAGGATAACTGCCCCCTTCCCTCTCTGACAACTGTCAACAGACATCAATGCTTGCATGAACTCAGTGTGTGTGTGTGTATTTGCGGTTGTGTGTGTGTGAAAACCAGAGAGCATCATTGAGATAAACTGACATCAAAATACTAAACATTCCTCAGAATGCTGCATAACAACAAATCAATAAAAAAATTAAAATAAATTTTTGTTCAAAGACAACGTTCACTAAACACAAAGAGACGGGGCAATTGTCACGGGGGGCAATTGTCCAGGGGGCAATTGTCCGGGGGGCAATTAGCCTAGAACCGCTCTGACACCACCACTCTCGGAAAAACTAAGACAGCGGTCTGGCACCACTGCATTCACACCTGGCACAACCACTCTTACCCTTGAACCACCCCTTGAGGACGTGCTCCCACTCAGGCACAACTAATCTTTTCCTAGCACGGGTTTGGCAACATTATTTTGTCTGGCACTGGTCTGGCGCAGTCACTCACAGACAGGAATGGGAATTGAACCCATGACTTCGGAATAGACAGTGTCTGAATACTGCGCTCTTAATCCCTTTCCAGTCTCCTCACTTGAAATATGTTGGAAAATTAGTATAGTTTTTAATGCAGGGGCGGATCCAGGTGTTTTTTCCAGTGTTTCCGGACTCCTCTTTACACCACGACCCTCGTCTCGATTCCCCCTCTATGTTAAAACATTTAGTGAAAACTTGACTAAATGTAAAAAGTACTAGTATCTCCCCTGTTCATTCTTTGGTAAAAGAGGTACAGACATGCTCACGTGAAGTAAAATTACTACATTTAGTCAATCCGTCAAACTCAGAATGCAATAAACGCGAGACAATTAAACATTGACATGCTTCCATTTGAAACTTCGAGGTCGTCATTGTGGATTGACGCCCGACGGAGCAAAGCGACGGAGGGTTTCAATTAGGCTTTGGGAGGGCGTCAATCCACGATGAAGACCGAAAAGGTTCAAATGGAAGCATGTCAATGTTATTGTAATTCAATCTGACGACAATCTCTTTCCTGCTTTCATGCAGTTGTAAACAGACCAGAATTGGTTCTGTTCTGTTCACATACTACTTTCAGTCCCTACCTGCAAGGGTCGAGTCCCAAGAAATATTTTTCCGTATTCCTATCTTATCATATCACTCTGCTCTTTTTTTTTTTCTTGAAGTGACAAGCCATGTATGTTGCAGTAGCATAATACGCTTCACAGGTAAGCGCGCTTTTCTCTTTTTGAGGGTGTTTTCAATTCAAACCTAGAATACATGTTTTTGGAATCAGGAAATGATAAGGAATAAGATGAAATCATTTTGGGATCGATTACTTAAAGTTTCATTTTAGTTCAAATGTTCAGATTTTTAATGAGCAAACTCATTAACATTAAAATCTGTAAATGATAAGGAAAAAGATTAAATCATTTTTGGATTGATTACTAACATTTTGATTATAATAATAATTTTCAGACTTTTAATGACCAAACTCATTGATTAATTTGGAAGCTTGGAAGCTAAAAGGCAATCACATAGTCCGGGCTTCATAGAAGAGAGCTTGACCAAAATGTGTATCAATTTGATTGAAAAATGAGGGCGTGACAGTGCCACCTCAACTTTCACTAAATTTATCGAAAAAAGTCTGGGGGTATAATCTGATGGAACTCTCATGTAAAGTTGCATGAAACTCGGTTCAGCAGTTTTCTTGGAATCACTCTACATACACATACACCACACCCTCGTCTCTATTCCCAGTCTATGTTAAAACATTTAGTCAAAATTTGACTAAATGTAAAAAGTACTAGGGCAGTTATCTCCCCTGTTCATTCTTTGGTAAAAGAGGTACAGACATGCTCTGTTAACTAACGCATGCTTCCGGTAATATATATGCCGGCCGTCTGCTAGTGTGAGATCGTTTGCCCTTTCTTCTACGGCTAACTACACGTCAGAATGTTTCGTTTACATCATTCATGGTCTGTTATCAACAGAGAAATCAAGAGGCATTTTGTGAAGGTAAGTATTGTGATAAGTGTGTGTGGGCCGTCTTGTGTACAGTTGTTTTGAAGGGCAAAGTTGTGAAGGAGAAAAGTTTCAGAGACAGGTTGAATAGTTACACAACGTTCTTCGCAGAACTTCACAAAGAGTGCCATTGGTATTCATAACGAATGAAAGTAGACGCGACCTATACCATCGTTTGGTCCTTCAGATTATATTCAAAACAACACATGTGTTTCACGTGTTGTTGTTTTTGTGTGTGTACCAACCCACCCATGTTTTTATTTCCATAGACCTGTACACTATCCACTATCTTTCACTCTGGGAAAATTAGGCGCACCAACCCAATGAGGGTAGTTGCCTTGTACAGGGATTTTCTCACTAATTTAAGAAGAAGAAGTGTAATTTTATTGTTTTGGAAGTCATTTTTTTGTGAAGCCTTTCCTGGCAAAATTGTATAGGCATAGATAAAAATGTCCATCACATACCCGTGGGACTTGGAATAAAGTTTTTAAAAAAATTCCATCTCACACGGCATTAAGTCTCAATGCGCCACTAATGGAGGTCTCCCTATTGACGTCATCACTTCGTGCGCACCGGGGCTTGGAGGGCAAGAAGCCACCGCGCCGCTTAGCGAAAACATGGAAGCGTGGTGCCGATCGCGAAGTTTCGCTGCGGCGATTCCGTATTTGCGTCGACGATTTGGCTAAATTTCATTCAAGATGGTGAATACTTGTTGCATAATCGGTTGCACAAGCCGAAGCAACAAGGAAAATGCTCTTGCATTTTTCAGAATTCCGAAAGTCGACGCTGGAGGAAGACACCGAGATTTACTCAACAGCAGTATTAATTTTGCTAATGATTGAAACACCGATTCACTCGCTTTTTGACTGAAATGTGCAGTTTGAAACAAGATTCAACACTGCTTATGTTAATGCCATAGCTTTTTGACTCAAGTGTGTGCCTTAATCAATGCTGGTTAGCATGTCTGTATAGTTTATTGACAAGTGTGTGATTTAAAACAGAAACAAAACTGTTTATGTGGATGCCAAACCTGAAACACAGTATTGATTTGACTTGTGTACAGTATCTGTATGACTTGTGCTGGCTGGCATGAGTGTAGTTCCTTTTTTTGCTTCCTGGCTCAAGTGTGTATAATTCAAAGCATTTTCAAGACTCAACACTATTCCTTATTTGATTTTGAGATCTGATGCCAAGTGTGTGTGTGTACAGTTCTTTTCTTTTTTTTCACTTTTTTGTCAGTTTTTATATGTAAACAGTTACCGTTCATTGATTGGAAACACTAATTCACTCATTGTCAGACATGTGATTTTTGACTGAAGTGTGCAATTTGAAACAGATTCAACACTGCATATGTTGATGCCATAGCTTTTTGACTGAAGTGTGCAATTTGAAACAGATTCAACACTGCTTATGTTGATGCCATAGGTTTTTGACTCCAAGTGTGTGCCTTAATCAGTGCTGGTTAGCATGTCTGTACAGTTTATGCTTTTTTTTATTGAAGCATGTGATTTTAGTAAGAACTAATAAATACATTGTTGTTGCAGTAACGTTTTTGTTCTTAAGACTTTTTTTTTAAGCTTGCGTGTGTCTTATCTGAGACATTTCTTAATTGTGAAGAATCTGGTGAGTGATTGTCAGAATGAGTGTGTATCTGTGTAATGGCTCCTTTGTTTAGTCAACAAAGTTAATATGTTGAGCCCAGCTGTCCTAAACGGAAAAATATGTGTCTGGTTTGTCTCAAAACAGTAACGTTTCACAAAATTGAACAAAACTGTTGAAAACACACCTACTGGAGCCAACAAAGGCAGAGATTAGGTACAAATCAAAAGTAATGTGTTAAATATCACACTCACACCAGCTTCACATTCACAGAGTGACAGATTGGTAAAAATTAAAATACATATAATGTGTTCAACGCTTTATTTAACTGAACTGTCATTGTCAACATATATATAAAAATTAAAAACAAAAAACACGTAACACTGAATTCAGGGAAATTTTTAGTTACTGTCTTCAGCAGCACTAAAGTAAAAAGAAATAGAAAAAATAAAAAAGAAGAACAAAAAACACACACACACATTACACATTTACAGGTTCACAATAAATGTTCTAAGGTAATATCAAAGTAAGCACTAAAGCAGACACCAGACTTGATCCCAAAAAGGAAAAAAGAATCGCTTCTCCAAACATAAACATACAAAGTTAGAAATACCATTTCTCGAATAACAATGAAATGAAAACTCACACACACTGAAGCAGAAATAATAGGTAATCTAAAACTAAAGAGCTTCACACATAAACATACAAAGTTAGAAATAGAACTACAAGTTCTTGAATAATAACAAAATGAAAACTCATGCACACACACTGAAGCAGAAATTATATGTAGTCTGAAACTAAAGAGCTTCGGTCAATTTCTCCAAGTATCGCACTTTAGCAACGTCACTCAATGATGTAATGTACTTCTCTTTTGGCTGGTCGACCGTTTTTGTTCCTGATTTTGACATTATTCAATTAAAACACTCCCGAATCATCGAGCGGCGCACTGACGCTACTAGCCGTTCCGCTTCTTGCCCTCCAACCCATTTCTGCGTATCACGTGACACCGCTCCGAAGTACGCAAAAGGGAGACCTCCATAGTCAGAATGTTGACCCTGGGCGTTAAATGGAAGAAGAAGAAGCTGCATGTTTCTAGCAGTAGCACTAGCAGTCTAAAACATTTAAAAAAAGATTGCTTCTTTATGACAACAAGAGGACAGCATTAAATTTGATGGCAGTTATTATTGCTTTTGAGGACAAACATGTGACAAGGCAATGCATTAGTCTCCCTTCACAACAGCTCTGTAGAGAAGTGTATGTGATTGTGATGGGGTCCGGCTGCTGTTGTCTCCTGGCTATATATATATGTGGTCAAGAGTACAGAATAGTGTCCAGTCTCTGTGACATGAGCATGACAAATATAATTTTGTCATAAAACAATCTTTTTTACTTAAATTGGAGCATATAGTTATCTTGATACTTCCTACCGAAAGAAATTTCAAATGGGCTATTTACTGAGTAGTATTTGAAGAAAATGTATTTGGTTTGCATGTAACGGTAACACCGTGACCCTTTCAATCAACATCAACTTAAAACAAATCCAGTTTAATTCCAGGTCTTTATTTAACTTTAACAGCCTGCTACAAGTGTACTTTCAATGATTAAATCATAACAACAGTGTTCTAGTCTGATACAGTATTGAAAACTGCATGTAACTGTTGCATGTACGTAACTTTACACAAAGCAGAACATTTGACTCACAATGTTAAAAAAGTAACATATTTAAGTAAAATAAACAAACAAAAAGTCTTCAAATATGTTAAGCCTTATCTTTATATTTAATTGTAAGAAGAAAAAGTTCATTTTTCCAATTTCTGAATTATGTTATAATGCACCATGCATTTACAACATCAGGCGTTCCTAATTTCAAGGTAAAATGACTGAGTAAATGTACTGTATTAAAGGCTCCTACATTGTCAAGGTATGAAATACTTCAGTTAAAGTATTAATTAAGGTTAAAGTATCCCAACAATTGTTTTACTCGTTTTAATGTATAAAATAGAAAACCTAGCAATACATGCATGTAACATAACACTGTGACCTATCCTTTTTCTTACCCATTTTTCACCAGAAAAAGAAATCCATCCAGAATTAAATGTTCTACAAGTAAATACATAGATATAAACATATTTCACATCCAAAAATGTGAGTCCAAGTGATAAAGGGAAAGAATAAATAACAAGAAAAGACGTATGCAAGTAACTTTACACCAACTAGTGCTATTTGAAGGTGAAATAATTGTTATACAGCCTCTTAATCACTTAAATCGTACTAGTAATTGAAGAAAACATTCTCTTAATATTGAATGACCTATTGAGTGCTTAAGACAGTGAAATAATTGAATTTAAGTGGATTCAGAGCCAGTTTTAGGCAACAAACAAAATATCCCGAATAAGGGAAAGGCAAACATATCCATTCAACTTTTGTTATTACTTCAGCTACACCTTAGTAATCAAAAGAGAAATACTCAAACAAAACAGCAAATGTTAGACAAAACATTGGGCAACAACCAAAAATGTCCTACCAACCAAACTTTGCTACCAACCAGCCTTTCCTATCTTTCAGATTGTAACTAGACAACAGCACAACATGAACTCAAAAACAAACATGAAGCTGCTAACCACAGATGTGGCACTAACAGATGGAATAGAAGAGCCTCTGCATACATGAAAATCAATGACAGTTTTGAAATATTAACAAAACAGCGTTCCACCCACTCGTATTATTTTTTATTGTTTTTTTTTATTATGGAGGGAATGCATCTAGGCTGGTTGACCTCATGCTAAACAAATACATGACAACAGTACAGCTTCAGAAATCTTAGTGCATGGGAACAAAGGGCCACACATAGTTCTAAGTCTGTTTGCTCTCACGCTGTTTCTTCAGGAAATGTACTTCTGCACCATCACCAATGAGGGCTTGAATCTGCAACACAAAATAACAAGAAATTCCGAGGTGATATTCAAAGCGTACCAGTTCCACATAACTAATCTCATGAAAATCATCAATTTGATTGAATTAAACATAAATTACCATGCATGTTAATATATTCGTGTACATTTAAACAAAAACTAGTATCATTGGTACTGAAACAAACAAAAAAAATAAATCCCCAGTGCCTCAATTCTCACAATTTCTTCCTGAATGTATTGAAGTCCTTGTACTCTTACCCCTGGAAATGCAGGTCACAGTATTGTCAGCTGAGTCCACACCACTCTGTTCTGCAAACTTCACTGGATGTTGTCTCAGTTGATAGTGTCCAGGGAAGGAAGAAAATTTAAAAAAAATTAAATGCTGGACCGATGAAACAAACTTTTTTGTGTCCTGAAATAGCATTCCTAATGCTGTTGATCATGTGTGTGTTATGTTACATTGTGATTCAAACACATACTGTTAAAACTCATCCTAATACATAATTATTCACTCTTAGTCTGAAAACACTCACCTTCTTTGTGAATTTTTGTTTTTACCGAGTAAAGTTACATTCAAGCAATAGATTAAGTGGGTTTTTGTTTGTTTGTTGACCTGCATTAAACCATATCTTGGTTGTTAAGCAGCCTTAAAAAAAAAGCATCCACAGAAAAGAAAGAAAAGATAATAAACTATGTTGACGGCAATTTTTACTCATACATGTAACTTAACACCGAATAATCCCTTAGTCTATGATTATGTTTGTGTTATGTGACATTCAAACACATGTTTAAAAAAAATGCTTGTACTAAATGATCCACTCTTTGAACATTATAGTGTGCAATTAGTGTGCACAAAAATGTGAAATTCTTCAAGATACGTTTGAAAGTAACTTTACACAAAACCTATGGTGTCATGTTACATGCAAACACCTTTAATCTATTTTGAAGCATTAAACAGTTTGAAAAGCAAAATTGTTGACTGTTTCCATCCAGTCACCTTTCAAAGTGGGATGGAACCAGTCAATGAAATCCTGAGTTCATCTTAGCAATGCCATTTGAAAATGTCAGTATGACTGCAGGTACATAACATGCATTTATCGTGTTAAGTTACTTGCATGCACGTTTTTACTGCATGTAACATAATGCACAATTATAATTCAAATGTTACCATGAAGCAAACAATTCATTTGTATTAAAAAGCTCCTATTCAATAGATTTTGCTATACCAAACTTGTGTGATGAAAAATACATGAGTGTAACTTAACACCACTCTTTATGGAGTAAAGTTACATACAAACACATATATCACTAAAACATCCCTTGTGCAGGCGAAAACACAAACTGAAGTTAAAGATCGCCATTCAAAACGCATCATCTTGAAAAATCAGACAGGTACTTGCAGATTCAGTTTCCATCAACAAGGTGATAGTTAGCATGTAACTTTACACGGGCATGTTGTCACTGTGATTGCGTTAGGTTACGTACGAACAGAACATTCAAACTTGGGTTTAAGATCGTACCGGGGCCATCCACATTCATCGAGAATGCAAATGTTCAGATTATTGCATATTTGTTTTCCTTTAAAATTTCCCCGATCTAAAATGAATGCAGCACTTGCTTGTACGTAACGTTAACGATATGTACTTTCGTGTTAAGTTACAATCACGCGTCAAGATGGTAAAAAAATGGTAAGTCGGAACAATTTTTTTTAATCCTTCGAGATCTCACAACACTACGTCCAAAATTGGTCTTCTCGCTAAAAAACATGTGAAAATCATTCTCCTAAAGCAAACATATTCACGCATGTAACATTAAAAACAGTAACACCAAAAGTAAGCATGGTCACTCACAAACATGTGCTCATAACAAATCAACAAACATTTTCCACAATTCCAAATGCGACTAAGATAACCCCTGCTAACACTGTTTTCACGTTCATGCCGTTGTTCATAAAAATGATAATGTATTTTGGTCACTTTACTTGCATTTCATGTCTTTCACTGACAAAACTGCATAAACGTAACCATAAACAGCAAAACTTACCTCATGCTTTTTCGCCACAATGATCCATCAATGCTTCGACCAAAACAGCATGTGGCCAGCTCTTTTGTAAACAATATTCAAAATGGCCGCCGCTTACGCAAAATCTCGTTCACGTCCTAGTGAGGGATCGTTTTTTGTTGCATGCGCGTAACATAAGATTTACGCGGTTTTCAATTATTTTTTCCCTTGGACTGCTATGTAGAGTGGAATCAAGAAACCGCTTAAAGTCCTATGCCGAAATGAAGGCAGCGACAGAAGCTTTAAAATCATGCTGTTTCCCACCTACGCGAGACTTCCAACTCGTTGTTAAAATGAAGACGAACTCGGTACGAAAAACTAACGCGACGGTTACGCGCAAGCAGCCGTCCTTTGAACGCAATTATACACATCGCCGGTCATTCGTTCGTCCTGACAGTAAACCTGCATTGAACTGTTTTGTCTTTCATAACATGATATGATTGATTCAGTTTCAAATTGTCTCTGGTAAAGCGAACATGCAGCTTCAAAGTGTAGTGTGTGAATTGTGTCACGTTTCGCGTTTCGCCGACAACCGACTTTTTCGAACTAATCCACAGATATATAACTCAACAGACACAGATTTGAACACAAGAAGACATGCATATTGAAATCAACTTATTTTGAACAGATTAGAACAGGTTTGATTGAGGTGCATGTAGAATGGTTGCCTTTACAAGGCTAGTTTTGTGACCAACTCGTGATACAGGCACTCGACGCTCTGTTGTACTCTTGACCATATATATATGCTCTTGGGAGCCTTTGCAGTTTTTATAGGGCCATTCATTCGTTCTAAAATCCTGTTTGACTGTCTTTGCCTCAAAAGGTGATTTGTGTATTTAGAGCACTCGATTACATTTGGCACTAGCGAGCAAGGATGGAACTCGACATAATATGATAAGGAATGGCGTCTTGGCCACTGGTTCATTTTCAATGCTGTTCCCATCCCTTACAAAATCGCTGGGCAGGTCCATGGTTTGAAACTTTGGGGACAAAGTTCATTCATGAAACAGGGGCGAGTTGGACAGGGTGACGCTGCAGGGGCGGATCAGTTCATTTTATGGGGGGGGTTTCCAAAAGTATATTGTGAAGATATGGGTGTGAAGGCGCGAAGCGCCGAGCCGACGGCGCGAAGCGCCTAGCTTGCTAGGGGGGTCCGGGGGCATGCCCCCCCGGAAAATTTTGAAAAAAAGGATGCAAAATGGTGCAAGCTGGTGCATTCTGAGGATGATCATTACCAGTTCCAGGCAGCAGATTTTGTCACTGATTAATACCCACAAAATTGAAACTCAACCCAAAAAAACACACAAAAATATTTTTATTTTTTGGCTGGGGGGGGGTTTCCGGAAACCCCAGAAACCCCCCCCTCGTCCGCCCCTGCGCTGTAGTCTCCCTTTACAGCATCTCTGCACTGACAGCATTGTCTGCCGGCCTTGACAGCTTGAGAGTGGGCTATTTATAGTAGCTCAGAGTTAATTTCTTGTACGTCAGTCTCCCGTAAGACACCTGTCAATTGTAAAGAACTGTTTGTGATGGGGTCCGGCTACTGTTGTCTCTTGGTATGCCCTTGGGAACCTTAGCATACCCATGGCTTTTGACACTCAGTAACATGTATGATTGTAGATGTTGGTACAATATTTGTTTCAACCCCATGCTGATTTGACACTATAGTTAACTAAAATTACATGTTGAAAATGATATCTATTTATAACTTTGGTCTTTTTTTTTTCAGATCTACAATGTCCAGTCCAGCTATTATTCTACCCGGAAAGTTGGGGTATGTAGTGACACACACCTAACTACAACACACACGCCCCCCCCCCCCCCCCCCTAACAACATGCAATTTCCCTTTTTCCCCCTCCCCCACTCCTGTTATACCTTTTCTTGTAAAGCCTACGCCAGTGGAAATTGTTCTGCTTTGTTTTTAAATATATATATATGTATATATATAAAAATTTATAATGAGAGCGCTGCTAAAAATGCCAAAATGTGCACTCGATCGCTTGTACTTTTAAAGAAAAGTTAAATATAGAATGATGTCAAGAGCGAGAATGCATAGAAATTACGTCATGAGCAAGGGAGATCATCCTTTACTCTGTTGGAATGTAGGCGGTGGAGACACACACAGAGTAAAGGATGATCTCCCTTGCTCATGACGTAATTTCTATGCATTCTCGCTCTTGACGTCATTCTATATATATATATATATATATATATGTTTGGATTGGCGACAGACCCATTACTTGCATTCATGCAAGGCAGAGAAAAGTATGTATTCAAACAGGAAGACTGAAGTGAGTCCATGTATAACAGGGACTATATGGCGCTTCGTTATAAAGGGCGCAGCCCCCACTTTTAAGGGGAAATTGATAAAAATCCACACAATAGCCGAATAGGCGCTTCTGGTGTATGAGGGGCACATCAAAGGAAGAATACAGAGTGGAACATATTTTTGCTCCGGATGTGCGGTGAAATCAAAGGTGACCTCAAGTCAATGACCCATACTTGTCAGCTGAGACCAGCTGCCTGTCCCAGTTTACAGACACTGACCTTACCAGGGGTCAATGATCGAGTTTTACCAATGACACTGACTCCTTTGATGTTTGAAAAGAAACTCTGCCAGGGTAATAGCAGAAACATGCATATCACTAGATAGGGAGTATTATACATGTTTCTTTGTATAGCGATGTGGGTACATGTGTACTCGTCTTTTGCCTTACATAAGGCGATACCGGTCAATAGGGCGCAGGGGTTCAAGTTGAGGAAAAAAGTTGCGCCTTGTAGTCCCAAAAGCGGAACTCAAGAAGGTAAAGACATTGTCCTTTTGTCTAGAACATTTTGATAGGTCAAGACTGTAATTGAAGGTGATGTAGAGATCATGGTTGTTTGAAATACCCTTCTTGGATCTGGTAAGGGTACGTTACACTACAGGAGCCAGTATTGGCTATCGTCGCAACGGAAACTGGGAGAGCGCAGCGCAAAAGTTTTTGCCCCACTTTCCTTGCTCTACAGTTTCTTTAAAAGTTCCTGTACTGTTCACTGCTGATTTTTGTGTGGACAGTCCACCAGTTCATGGTTAAAAAGCTGGCAAAAAACACTCTACTGTCTGATACTAGTAGGTAGTTTGGGCAGACCGCGTTGGTGATCCACCCGGCGCTGATGGTGCTGTGCCGGCGGGGTCTGCTGTGATAGCGCTGATGGCGTTGTCGGTCAGCTGGTTCCACTCCAGCACAGTCTTCACCAAGGAGTTTCTGTGCTGTTCAGTGTTACTGTTTGGTACCTTGAAGCCTCTTGACTTGTTTATCGCCTGTCTCTGGAGGATGTCCGTGGTAGTGAATCCTCTGAATGTCGTTTCGTTTGTGAAAAACAAGAACAAAGTCATTGAAAGTACAGTTCAGGTTAACATTTAAACATCTTAATTAATGTAATTAATTATAGGCAGTGCATGTAATATCTAATATTCTGCTCTTCTTCTGCACCTGGAATAACATTCTTTTTCATGTGTATGTTTTAGGAGGTCATTGAAGATGTCACAAAAATCAGGAATATTGGAATATCTGCTCACATCGACTCTGGCAAGACAACACTTACTGAACGACTACTTTTTTACACCGGGCGACTCCCAGAAATGCATGAGGTTTGTCCCTGAATGTATGCTTTGGTTTTACAATGAACGGCCTCATCACAAAGATCTGCACTTAAACGTATCTGTCTAGTTTTTTATGACGAGTAGTTTAGAAACAGAGAGCAGACCCTAACTTTTAAGCAATCTCTTTGCTTTCGGGTAGTTGTTTGTAGCTGCAGTGAATGAAGGGAAGAAGGTGATGATGCGTGGTGTGTGTGACAGGTGCGGGGCAAGGATGCGGTGGGTGCCAAGATGGACTTCATGGAGCTGGAGAGACAGCGCGGCATCACCATCCAGTCTGCAGCCACCTACATCATGTGGAAAGACCACAACATCAACATCATCGACACACCAGGTCAACGCAATGCACTAAGTCTTCGCCCTCTTATGAAAAATATTACATTATTTTTATACAGGATTATCAGTCAGATGTTTCATGTAAAGTTCCTCTTAATTTTGTATTTGTTTACTGGTGCTGGCCTGCAAAAATGTATTTCGTCCCTCCTGTCTGTTTATATTTAGTCAGTGTGTGTGTAGAGCAATTCCAGGAAAACTACCGGACGAATCTTTATGAAACTTAACATAGATTTCAAAAACATGTTCGTGTTGAAATTGAATTAGGTATACTTTTGACGAACATATTTTGTTCTCACTCACATTATATATATAAATGTGTATAGCTGGCGAGATATCTCTGAAAAACTATGTGTCAGGCAAACAGGCAATACGGTTGTTCTTGTTGCAAAGTTCTTTGCAGAATAAAGTAAAGATCCGGTCAATGAGCTTTATTTAGACAAAATAAAGTAATGAGTTGAATTTGATATGAAAAACTGTGGCTGTATGTACTTCAGTTTGTGTGCCGAAGTGAAGTGCACAGAAAGGATTTCAGCACGTTTTCAACTGGAGATGAAGTTTAGTAAACCAAACTCATGATAATTTCGGGAAAAGTCGTTATAAGTCCAGTGTTGTTTGGTCGTATGTCGTAACAGAGAGGGGGACGTTTACATATATATATGTCGTGCCGAATTCACGGAATTGCCGAATTCGCGGAATCGGGAAAATTTTTGCCCATTTCGCGTAATCGGCAAAACGCTGCCTATTATGCGAAATCGTTTTGCAGAAAATGCGTAAAGGCTCCTAAAATGTGTCCATTTCGCAAAAGTGACACCCAGTCTGTTACTTTTTTTGTCACCAGAACATTACATTAACATTACTTTACCTCCCTATTATGTTGAAAAACAAAGGATTACTGTACTCACCGATACATGGTCTGTGTTGGTCTGTGTCAAGCGTAACTCCGGTAATGCACGAAAACTACACTTTGTGCCATAACTTGCCATAACTTATCGATTATTGCAACATTTATCCATTCGAGTATCTAGCTGTCTAAGTGTGATGATATCCTAGGCATTTGAGAACTTCAAAGCCAAAAATGGGCTGCCGATTTCGCAAAATCGGCACATTTTACAAGCCTTTACGCGTTTTCGGCAAAACGCTGCCGATTTCGCATAATAGGCAGCGTTTTGCCTATTACGCGAAATGGGCAAAAATGTTCCCGATTCCGCGAATTCGGCAAGTCAGATGACATTTTTAAAATATCCACACATAGTTTATTTGTGAGAAAATACCAATAAAGCTGCTTTCATTGTAATCTGAAATGTTTGGTTTAAACATAAGTTTATTTTAACAAAAGTTACAATCATGACATGTATACAAAATACACAGGTAACAGCAACAAGGTAGAAGCTTATAGTGGTGTTCCAGCATGGACAGTACAACGTAAGGCGGTAACAGCTAAACAATTTGTCTAAATAAACCAAATCTATTAATAACATAATAAACGTTGCATAATCATTATAAAGAAAGACAGTAAAAGGAAGGAAGGAGGAGAAGAAGAGGAATAAAAAGAAGAGGGATGGGTACGAGATGTGCAGAAATTAAAGTTGATGTCCGGCTTGTGGAGCATTGATTCTGGTTTGCCCAAAGCGGCTTGAATGTTCAATGAACGAGTGTACTGTGGAAAAAATTTTCCTGTTCAAATCTGGAGAATACTGTCTGTCTCCATTTAAAAGGTTGGGGGGGTGAATGATGTGATTAGGGAGGGTATGTATGGTTTCTTGACGTGCTTCGCGATAATTTGGACAATCTAATAGGAAGTGTTTTACGGTTTTGGACGGGAATCCGCAGTCACAAGATGCATCTGTAGCAACGTGTTGTCTCACTAGATCGTTATTAAGATCACTTGTATATAGCCTGAGCTTACAGTGAATTGTTTGTGACATGCGATCTCCAGAATAAAAATAACACGGCGGACTTTAATCGTTTTTTGACAAAAAGTGCTTACATTCACTTAGGGAGTCACTAAGTTTTATATAGTCTGGTAAAGAATTCCAGAGTTGTGTTGTAGATGGGAGAAATGAGTTTCTGTATAATTCAGTTTTAAACGATGGAACTTTCCTATCTAGAGGTCTGCGCCGGTGATATGGGTTATTAGTTGATATTAATGGTGGCAATATCGCAAATAAATAGTTTGGCACCTTACGTTGTACGATCTTGTGAAATAATATAAATTTATGACGTTTACGCCTCTCTAGTAATGAAATAAAGCCTGACTCATTGTACTCATCTGAAATGTTTGAATGCAATGATATCAAAAGTTTGTAGCAAATTCTAATGTTTTTGAGTCACTTGAGAAAAAGTGACTCTATGTAATCGGTCAGTGTTAGTCTGTCCGGCCGGCCGTCCGTCCGGCCGGCCGTCCGTAGACACCACCTTAACGTTGGACTTTTCTCGGAAACTATCAAAGCGATCGGGCTCATATTTTGTTTAGTCGTGACCTCCAATGACCTCTACACTTTAACGATGGTTTCGTTGACCTTTGACCTTTTTCAAGGTCACAGGTCAGCGTCAAAGGAAAAATTAGACATTTTATATCTTTGACAAAGTTCATCGGATGTGATTGAAACTTTATAGGATTATTCTTTACATCAAAGTATTTACATCTGTAGCCTTTTATGAACGTTATCAGAAAAACAAGGGAGATAACTAGCCTTTTCTGTTCGGCAACACACAACTTAACGTTGGGCTTTTCTCGGAAACTATAAAAGTGACCGGGCTCAAATTTTATGTGAACGTGACTCATTGTGTTGTGAATAGCAATTTCTTCCTGTCCATCTGATGCCTCATATAATATTCAGAACTGCGAAAGTGACTCGATCGAGCGTTTGCTCTTCTTGTTTTATTTTTTTTATTGAATTTTAAACATAAATTTACCCCCAATTTTTGCTGTTTTTTCCCACTTTTTTGTGTGTGATCAGAAAAGTTTACATTTGATAATAAAATAGTTGTTTTCTTTTTATTTGAAGTGATGTAACATGTTGAATAAAGTTGCTTCTACGTCATGGAACACTCTTTTGTTTACAAATTATATGTTAAAGTTATGAAATTAACCCTTGAAAATGTAGTTTCTTGTGACTGTTCATGTTACACTCAGAAAATGTCCCTTTTCTTCTTTGCTCAAAGTAATCAAAATCAGGCAACCCAGAATGTTGCTTCAGAACTACTCCTCGTAACAGGGGGTCAATGGACAAGCTGTGCATGCTTGCGCATTTCGGTCCCCCATGAAGAGATTTTTAAAATTTCGGAAGTAAGTCTCTGCTGACTTTCTGTTGTTTCTTTCACAACTTTGATTGTAAGAAATACTAAGAAATTGAAGGAAAAATAATCTGTCAGAGAAAATTTAGTCGTAATATTAAGAGAGCCGGGAAACAAGAGGGGTCGTTAAAGTCCTCTTGCTAATTCCTGTCTGTTTGATTAGCGTAGCATCGCCAGCTTGGTGTTTCATCAACTTGTTTACATATGTGCAGGCCACGTAGACTTCACGGTTGAAGTAGAGCGAGCGCTGCGTGTGCTGGACGGTGCTGTGTTAGTGCTGTGTGCTGTGGGAGGTGTTCAGAGTCAGACATTCACTGTCAACCGCCAGATGAAGCGCTACAGCGTGCCCTGTCTCGCCTTCATCAACAAGCTGGACAGGCAGGGGGCCAACCCTTACAGAGTCCTCGGTCAGCTCAGGTCAGTTCTAGGTCGCTGGGACCAGAGCTTTTGTGTTCCAGTCTCATCCTATCTGTCAATCAATTAACTAATGTCGCCTAGCTGCAGCCAGTCTCACACCTCTCATTGTCAACATCAAGTGTTGAAATTTACTAGCTAAACAAACTCACTGCAAGCCATGCAAAGCGCACGTCTCCGATGGTTCATTTTTTCGTTGCAACAAGTGAAATGATGCAGTTTTGTCTTTGTCCAATTGATGCAGAGTCTGTCATTTTCCTTGATTCTTCCTTAAATGTCTGTGACGGTGTACTTTTTAGGCGTGGGGGCCAGTTAAATGTATAAATGTATGAAAAGAGTATGTGGTACGAATCAAAGCCATCTATTGCTTTCAAATATGTCTACCTTTGTCTTGTGAAGTTGCTGTGCTGAAGTTGAAGGAGACTGTGGAGACCAGTGAGAACTTGAGTTTGTAAATGAATCAGTTGGCATTTATAACTAAATGTGCTTTAAATTAGCATGAGATTATGAGATATTTACAGTGCATGTATCTGCTGAAAATGTATTGTTTGATTGGAAAACAATATTATGCAGAAAAAAAGTTGAAAATAGCTTGTGAAGAAGGAAGAGAGCAAAAGCATATTGTCTTCTGTTTGGGATCATGCAGGTAATTTAAAATTGCTGTTTTGAACACAGGTCCAAACTGAGCCACAACGCTGCCTTCATTCAGCTGCCCATTGGGCTGGAGAGGGAGACGGAGGGAATTGTAGATCTGATTGAAGAAAAGGCGCTCTACTTCAAAGAGCCAATGGGGTGAGTAAATATGTTCAGCCCAGCTGATTGTGCCAGTGAGATTACGTGTGTGTGTGTGTGTGTGCAGTGCCGGATTTGTGGGAGAGAATAAATAAAGGGGGGAAAAAAAGAAAAAGAGAGAGAGAGATGATTAAATGACAGTTTCTGAGCTCAGGTGGCCCTGGATTGCAGCATTTTGCTTCCTTGAAAAACCAAATTCCGGGCCCCTATAGCATGTTCGGGCGCTTCGCATCCTCAGTTCAGGCGCTTCGCGCCTTCAAGTTTATGCAAAAAAGTTTGGGTGTGCCCCCCCTTCCTTAAGATCCTGGATCCGCCCTTGGTGTCTGTGTGTGTGTGTTTCAGAGAGAAATAGTGAATGAGTAAGAGAGAGAGAAAACCCTGTATCTAGCTGTGTGTCCCCAGGATCAAAGAACTAAGGATATGTGTAAAGTGAAATGTATGTGTCTAGCTGTGTGTCCCCAGGATCAAAGAACTAAGGATATGTTTAAGTGAAATGTATGTATCTAGCTGTGTGTCCACATGATCAAAGAACAAAGGATATGTGTTAAGTGAAATGTGTGTGTGCGTGTGTGTAAGAATGTAAGAGAGATAAACAAAAGCAAGAGAGAGGAGAGAGAGAGAGTGTGTGTATATGTAAGTAAGGGTGTTTGTGTGTGTCTGTATGTGCATGTGTTTTGTGTTCATGAGTGGTGTGTGTGTGTGTGTGTGCATGATTATTGCATGTGGTCTCTCTTACTTTGTCACTACACGTATTTCTTTCTCTTTGTATATTTGTGTCTAAAGTGCTCTCTCTCTTTCTTGTTTACTCTCTCTCTCTCTTTCTCTCTCTCTCTCTCTCTCTCTCTCTCTCTCTCTCTCTCTCTCTCTCTCTCTCTCTCTCTCTCTCTCTCTCTCTCTCTCTCTCTCTCTCTCTCTCTCTCTCTCTCTCTCTCTCTCTCTCTCTCAGCCTCTGCTGTCTTTCAAAAAGGGGTGTGTGTTTGTATGTGTGTGTGGGGTGGTGTATGTGTGTGTTTGTGTGCATGCTGACCGAAGCATGTTCGGGCGCTTTGCGTCCTTAATTCAGGCTCTTCGCGCCTTCAAGTTTATGCAAAAAAGTTTGGGTGTGCCCCCCCTTCTGATCCTGGATCCGCCCTTGGTGTGTGTGTGTGTGTGTGTGTGTGTGTGTGTGTGTGTGTGTGTGTGTTTCAGAGAGAAATAGTGAATGAGTAAAAGAGAGAGATAAGACCCTGTGTCTAGCTGTGTGTCCCCAGGATCAAAGAACTAAGAATATGTGTAAAGTGAAATGTATGTGTCTAGCTGTGTGTCCCCAGGATCAAAGAACTAAGGATATGTTTTAAGTGAAATGTATGTATCTAGCTGTGTGTCCACATGATCAAAGAACTAAGGATATGTGTTAAGTGAAATGTATGTGTCTAGCTGTGTGTCCCCCAGATCAAAGAACTAAGGATATGTGTTGAGTGAAATGTATGTGTCTAGCTGTGTGTCCCCAGGATCAAAGAACTAAGGATATGTTTTAAGTGAAATGTATGTGTCTAGCTGTGTGTCCCCAGGATCAAAGAACTAAGGATATGTTTTAAGTGAAATGTATGTGTCTAGCTGTGTGTCCCCAGGATCAAAGAACTAAGGATATGTGTTGAGTGAAATGTATGTGTCTAGCTGTGTGTCCACAGGTTCAACATAGTGGAGGATGAGATTCCTGCAGACCTGAGGACGGAGGCAGCAGAGAGGCGCCAAGAAATGATAGGTATTTGCTTGATGTTAGATTGAAATTGAAAGATTAGAGTATCTTGAAGATTTTCCACTGTACTAAAAGTTATTGTGCTGTCTTCCGGTTGCGTGCTTTGATATTCGGCGGTGTTGGTGCAGTCTGACTGAGTTTAGTTAATTAAAGGTGAAAACAGAGTCCGTCAATGAAGTTTCAAAAGGTGTGGTTTAATTTTCTCAAAAGAGTGGATGAATTTCAAGAAGTTGGTTACATCAAATTTCTGACTATTTTGGATTTCTTGACGTCGATTTTCTCAATCTAAAACTCGTGACTACTGTAAATGCAAAACAGAAAAAGAACAAACCTTAGGCTATATGGCTAGAAATTCAATTTGAAACCATCAAAGGGACAGGACAAAGTTGTACGCATCAAAGCTGTGCATTCTGAGACTTCAATTTGAAAACAAAAGCAAACTATTGATCAGTTATCAAATCAGAATGCAGAAAAACACAAAGAAACATGACCGTTTTCTGGACAAGTTTCAGTCTCTTACATTTACTGAAAGTATTCTTCAAAACTGGCAAAAAACTTGTAAATGGAGGAATAAATCCAGCTGAAAAAACGTTTTATAATTTTAGAATATATCGTATGCTCTATGTCCTGTTCTGTCCCTTTGATTCAAGAATACTCAAGAAAATATTTAGATCCAAAAGATACAAAATCTCGGCAAAGTCAACTTCACTAGCACAAACCTCAAAAGCAAGAAACCAAATAATGAAACCAAAAAAGGACAAACAATAATGATAACGCGATAATAGATACTGTAGCAAGACTAGATCCTGGTTGTACGCGAATTCTTTCTGCCTGGAAAGTTACGGCAACTAATTTCAAAATGCAAGACTAGATCCTGGTTGTATGCGAGTTCTTTCTGCCTGGAAAATTACAAATAAAATTAGATCTACAAGTCGAAGGAAAACATTGACCAGAAGGAAAAAACCACCTCGAAAAGAATTGAAAACAATTTTGAATATTAACAAACTGGTTAGACTGAACTCACTTCACAAGCAGAATGTAGTAAAAATACCAAAAAACATATATTTTCATAGAACTTACCAAATTTGGCCGCTCAAAAACACACGTTAGGGAATCACAGCAGCATGCAGAAAAATACAACACTTGAAGCACAAAACTACTCCTGGATTAGATAGATTCATAAAAAAAAAAGGTTCTGGCAGAACTCAGACACATAAACTTTTAGGTTAGCTAATATCTTTGCAGAAAAATATGAAAAAACTGAAGCAGCCAAGAACAGATGATTCTTGGCTGTTGAACCCCAAAACAAACTGACAAAAGATCTAAGGGAGATCACCCCGACTTCAATAATTCATTTTCGTGTATCAACCCACAAAGCACTGCGCCACAAAAACGAAAGTACATTGTCACTGATAAATTAGCTCCCTTGCACCACTGAAATGTCACTACCTTTGAGCTATAGTGAAAACTAAATTCGTCTGCAACAAACTGCAGGCAACACATTAGAACCTCCTTTCTGCCACTAGTACGGGGGCAGGAACAGTCCCCCCCTCGAAGACATCTTTGTCTTCTCCAAAAACTAACGGTTCCGAAGGAACACTAATGTCAACAAAAAAAACAAAAAAAACTTGTTCCAAAACCAAAATTTACAAACGAACCATGGTTTTTCATCCTTTTAGCACTGAAGCCAATCGACAAATGCAAAGGAAGCGAACTACAATTGGCTCTACAAAATCCAAGCCAAAAAACAGATAATTATCTTATCCAGAGCAAAAAATACAATATTGAGACAAAACCAATATTCTATACAGCTCATTGAGTCAGAAATCACCCTAGGTACGTATGCTGCTTCGAGTTATCGTTATATCCAACCAAGCCAAACCAAGCCAAAAAAATTCATATATATATATATATATATCCAAATATTATCTGATGAGAATTATCCACTAAATTCTCAGAATCGCTGGCTTATCCAAGACCTCAACGATTATTCCAAAGACCAAGCCAAAATCTCATATATTCCAAGTATTATCTGATGAGAATTATCCACTAAATTCTCAGAATCGCTGGCTTATACCAGACCTCAACGACTATTCCAAAACAAAACCAAATCAAGCCAAGCCAACCTCCTAGAGCATACGACCATCGGTGACAACTAATTCAATTATCAAAATGCTCGAAGACATCTGTGTCTTCTCCAAGTACAGGATAACCAAAGTTATTTTCACGCATTCACCGAAAACATGAGTCTCGTAACCTCCAAAATTTCATTAGTTAAGAATACAAATACGAGAATACTTGCACAAGGTCATCTGACCAATAACGTTCATCGCAGTACCAAAAGTACCATCAATGACGTTCAAAAAACTTGAGTCACTTGGTTCAATCATCCATCATCATGTCTATTGCTCATGGGAGCCTTATCATCATGTCCTTTGCTCATGAGAGCCTTATCATCATGTCCTTCGCTCATGGGAGCCTTATCGTCTTCCAACACACAGCTATTATCACTGCAATCATCGTCACTATCGTACACTGCTTTCATCTCCCCTGGCAAGCAGCACCACCTTCGTCACAGGACGCTCCAGCATGGTCGTTGGTTTGGCGCCAGAATCGTCTCCTGGAACATGGGTAGGTTTGGCTACCCGCAGCAAGCATCGCCTGACGAGTCCGTCTTCACTGGCATAGACTTCCTCGACACGGGCCAGCTTCCAATCGCCTCTGCAGACTCCGTCCTCAACCATCAGGACAACATCGCCAGGAGCGAGGTTAGGACGCTCGCACTGCCACTTCCGCCTGGACTGCAAGGTGATCAGGTAGTCTTTCCTCCACTTCTCCCAGAATGCATCGGCCAATTGCTGTACCTTTCTCCACCGTTTCTTTAGGTACACATCTGCCCTCTCAAACACTCCTGGGGGTGGCAGGATTCCAGTAGACTTCATCGTCAAAACATGGTTGGGTGTGAGAGGCAGGGGACCAGTAGGATCTTCTAGGGACTCGACGGACAGTGGTCTGGAATTCATCACGGCCATGACTTCGTACAGCAGAGTTCTCAGTGAGGATGTGGTCATAGTTACCCCAGGCGACGTCAGCAGGCCGTTCAGGATCCGCCTTGCTGATCGAATAAGTCGCTCCCACACTCCTCCAGCGTGGCTTGCAGAGGGAGGGTTGAACAGCCACTCACACTGGAATCTTCCCAAGAGAGCAGTCTTCAGATCGTCCTTGGGCATCTCTTCCCATGCTTGCTTCAGCTCACGCGATGCCCCCACAAAGTTGGTCCCTCGGTCAGATCGGATCTGCCGGATCGGTCCACGGATGGCCATGACTCTACGGAGGGCATCAATGAAACAGTCTGTGGTCTATGTTATCGCCAGAGGATAACAATCTCTAGAGTCGACGGGTCTGACTCTCAATCCCTTCACTGCCCTGGTTGGCACAATCTTATTTTGGGCGGTCATGGTGTTGAGCTTGAGGCAACAGTCTTCGCGACGTGCGTGCAACTTCTTGGACAACTCACTGGCAATGAACGAAACGTACGACTGAGTGTCCAGCAGCGCATAAGTCAGGATCTCCCTGTCTGGTTCTTCAGCTGAGGACACGTATACAGGGATGATCATCGTCGTCCTCGTTGGCTCGCATGAAGGAACGTTGTTCGACTCCCCTTGAGTAGCCCGAGAGTCTGACCCTTCGACCACTCCCGTACAATGAGAGCCTGTAGTGCCTTGGTTGCCATGTTGAGCTTGGGCCTGTTTCTGAAGTGTATTGTCAACAGCAGATGGGTTTGTCGAGTTCTTCTCGTAGTGGAGAATCGTAAGGTGAGGACTCTTGCATTCTCTGCAAGACTTAGGACGCTGACATGCGCTAGCCAAATGGGAGCGGTTGCCACACTTGAAACAGAGCTTTTTTTCTCTGAGGATCCTGAGCCGATCCTCACGTGGTTTGGCTATCAGGACTGGACAAGTTGCAATATGATGTCCGTCGTCCTGGCAATGATCGCAGGGTTTTTTGCTGATTCCTTCACCCACTGCCTGGAAAACATTCTTCTGTGGTTTAAGTGTGCTCTCCAGCACCCCCTGAATCTCCTTCAGATTCTTGGCTAGCGTCTGTTCGAGACTCTTCATTTCTTCTTTAAAGCTGTGAAGACCCTCTTGCGACGGTTGGGGCACATAGTTAGTTGCGTACGACGCCTGAGGTCTGCCCTTGACTGGGTCTGTCACCGACTTTTGGGTAGATTTGAGATCCCAACCTGGCTCACAAGCCACCTCAGCCTCCTCAAACACAAAGTGAACGAATTCACTGAACGTTGGGTGCCTCTGTTCTTTTCGTCGTTTCTCTGTGCACCGTCTTTTCCAGCGCAGAGCCATCCAATCTGGCAGCTTCTCCACCATCTTGAGCTGGTACTGGAAATCTTCAAAAATTCCATGTTGACCCACCAGCTTGTTGGCGCTCACACATTGATGGAGAAAATCAGAGAGTCGTCGCAGCCCTTCTCCATCCCGACTCTTAATGTGTGACCAGCTCTCATACTTTGTCCGAAAAGCATTGGTAACGACCAGAGGGCTTCCAAAACGCTGTTCCAATGCCGAAAAGGCTGTCTGGTATGCCTCATCATCCGCAGAGAACAGGGTGCCACTGATTGCCTCCTTGGCTGTTCCAGAGACGTATTTCTGGAGATACATCAGCCTCTGGGTGTCAGTAATGTTCTGGGAACCAATCAGCAGCAGAAACGTGTGTCGCCAGGCTGGGTATGCAATGGGGTCTCCGCTGAAGACTGTAGGTTCTTGAAGCGGCAGACGATTTTGCTTCACTGCATCGACCAGCACATTGATCTCCTCCTGTCTTTGAGATGCGCTCAAAAGTGAAGAGTTCTGAAACTGTTCATGCTGAGTTGCAGTTTCAGGCTTAACGTCGGATGAGCCACTTCTTGGTTGAAAGACCTTGACATCAGGGTTCAAGCCATACGTCTGTTGAGCGGGTGATGACGACATGATCGGGTTCTCTTCCCGATTTGATTGAGACGACTGCAGATATTGGCTTTGGTAATTGCTGGGTGGAACGGTAGACGTAACTGTGGTCAATGTAGTCATCGTTGTAGTGCTGGCTATGTTCTGTCTCAAACTCTTCTCCTGCCAGCGTTGCCGACCGCACCAAGTCGATCGGTTATCCTCAGCTCCTTGAGCTGCAGGCTGGTGAATTGGAGCAGCGGTTGTGGCGACTATGCCAGCAGCGAACGAAACATGGGGCTCATAGGTACAAGTGGATGTAAAATGAGGTTGAGAGTAAGAGTGGGTCTGGGAAAAGGGGACCTGAGGCTGAGGCTGAGAAGCCGGACGAAAAGAGTGAGGATCTTCCTGCACGCTCATTTGTTGATGCAATGGATGGCCCCCCGACCTAGAGCGTTCCTCCTCCAGAACTTGGTCTCGAAGCGGCTGCAGGACGCTGACTCCCTTACGATGAACGTCTAGCAGTGATATGCTGGCCAAATTTGGGAGTGATTCTGGTGCATCTCGGGCCTCGGCCAACATCTGCTCTGCAACTTCTTGACTCTTCCTGTCAAACACCCTGGAAATTCTCATCATTTCCTGCTCTTCAGACTCTATCTGGACTTCCAGTTGTTCCAGCTTCTCGCCAATTTCCTCCTCCCTTTCCTCTTTTAGCCTTCTTGCTGCCTCAAACTGGCTCTCTGCCTCTCTTTGAATCGCCCTTCTTTTCCTTTCAATTTCAGCCCTTTGTCTTCTCAAACCACTCAGACTCTGGTTTTTGTCATCAAGATGACTGGCCTTTTCATCAGCAATCATTCTTTGCTTCTGCACTGTTTCTCCCATCATGCGAAGCGAGACTCTGGAACCATCTGAGTAAGCGTATGATGACGTGAGGTCTGAGCTGATGTTAGACTGACACTTGGGGTAAAAATGTCGATAATCTGCCAAGAGATGATACGCAGCTGTGGCCAGATGCTCAGCGTCATCGTCCAGTTCTTGGGAGGAGCAGATACTGTCTATTTCACCCTTGATTCTTTTCAAGCTTGCAAGACTTGACTGCAGAGTGATCTTTTGCCCTTTGGCAGTTCTCTTATCATGATCTCTGTCTTGAAGGGTCTCTGCTATGCGATTGATGTCGGTTTTCACATTTCGGCTTGCCTTCTCATAACTGGTCACTAACTCCTGAAGTCGTTGGTTATCTCGTCCCCTATCGACTGCGGGTTGCTTCTCATCTCTTCCAAGAGGTTCACCATCGTCGCCCACCTGGACCCTCTTAACCAACGCTTCTCTTCTATCTGCCGTCTTGCTGGTTTGGCTTCTGGCCCTCGTGAGCTTTTCTGACTTCATGACGTCAATGCGATCTCCGTCACCGTGACCTGGTTGATCTACATCAGCATCAGCCACCTTGGTCTTCTCACCTCCAACATCCTCTGATCTGGACTGAGCACCAGTAGCGGTAGTAGACAGGCCGAAAACAGTGTTCTCTACATCTCTAGTTTCTGGTTCCAGCATAAAATGTTCCATGTCATCATACTGGCTACTATCTGTACTCCGAGGAGGAGTACTCAGATAACTCATGTTGAGTTATAAATAGATAATGATATAAAACGTGCCCTCAGGTCAGTTACATTGGGGTTTCAAAATGTTATTGGGCATGAACAGACATCAACGGACATGCAGATCCCGTGGTACTAATTTGTAGTCACTGTGCTGTCTTCCGGTTGCGTGCTTTGATATTCGGCGGTGTTGGTGCAGTCTGACTGAGTTTAGTTAATTAAAGGTGAAAACAGAGTCCGTCAATGAAGTTTCAAAAGGTGTGGTTTAATTTTCTCAAAAGAGTGGATGAATTTCAAGAAGTTGGTTACATCAAATTTCTGACTATTTTGGATTTCTTGACGTCGATTTTCTCAATCTAAAACTCGTGACTACTGTAAATGCAAAACAGAAAAAGAACAAACCTTAGGCTATATGGCTAGAAATTCAATTTGAAACCATCAAAGGGACAGGACAAAGTTGTACGCATCAAAGCTGTGCATTCTGAGACTTCAATTTGAAAACAAAAGCAAACTATTGATCAGTTATCAAATCAGAATGCAGAAAAACACAAAGAAACATGACCGTTTTCTGGACAAGTTTCAGTCTCTTACATTTACTGAAAGTATTCTTCAAAACTGGCAAAAAACTTGTAAATGGAGGAATAAATCCAGCTGAAAAAACGTTTTATAATTTTAGAATATATCGTATGCTCTATGTCCTGTTCTGTCCCTTTGATTCAAGAATACTCAAGAAAATATTTAGATCCAAAAGATACAAAATCTCGGCAAAGTCAACTTCACTAGCACAAACCTCAAAAGCAAGAAACCAAATAATGAAACCAAAAAAGGACAAACAATAATGATAACGCGATAATAGATACTGTAGCAAGACTAGATCCTGGTTGTACGCGAATTCTTTCTGCCTGGAAAGTTACGGCAACTAATTTCAAAATGCAAGACTAGATCCTGGTTGTATGCGAGTTCTTTCTGCCTGGAAAATTACAAATAAAATTAGATCTACAAGTCGAAGGAAAACATTGACCAGAAGGAAAAAACCACCTCGAAAAGAATTGAAAACAATTTTGAATATTAACAAACTGGTTAGACTGAACTCACTTCACAAGCAGAATGTAGTAAAAATACCAAAAAACATATATTTTCATAGAACTTACCAAATTTGGCCGCTCAAAAACACACGTTAGGGAATCACAGCAGCATGCAGAAAAATACAACACTTGAAGCACAAAACTACTCCTGGATTAGATAGATTCATAAAAAAAAAAGGTTCTGGCAGAACTCAGACACATAAACTTTTAGGTTAGCTAATATCTTTGCAGAAAAATATGAAAAAACTGAAGCAGCCAAGAACAGATGATTCTTGGCTGTTGAACCCCAAAACAAACTGACAAAAGATCTAAGGGAGATCACCCCGACTTCAATAATTCATTTTCGTGTATCAACCCACAAAGCACTGCGCCACAAAAACGAAAGTACATTGTCACTGATAAATTAGCTCCCTTGCACCACTGAAATGTCACTACCTTTGAGCTATAGTGAAAACTAAATTCGTCTGCAACAAACTGCAGGCAACACATTAGAACCTCCTTTCTGCCACTAGTACGGGGGCAGGAACAGTTATCTAAATGCTTAGTCTGCTTGAATTTGTTCTGTGTTTTATTAGTAGTTTGCTGTCTGTCTTTGTTGGTGTTTGTGATGCATTCTATGCAGGATTATCTATTTTGGCTGTCTATGTTCAAATCATGTCTGTTTTAAGCAGTAATGGCTAAACTTATATTTCTGTTGTCTCTTTTCTGGTGGACACCAGAGGCCATTGCAAATGTTGATGAACACCTTGGAGAGATCTTCTTGGAGGAGCGACAGCCAACTGTGAATGAAGTAAAGGTCAGTTTTTATTGTGGCGCTTCTCACAGCCTTTCACTGATGTATGAGATCTCCTGCTGTCAGCGCACTGATACCAGTCACAGCCCTCAACCGTGTCAGACCTCAACTATGTGGCACACATATTTCAAACATACTTTCAGAGTGGATGTGTGTTCATGTGTGTGTGTTTGTGTTCAAATATGTTTGATGTGATGTCTGTCTATACCTATGTGTGCATACATATGTATGTGATATATATTTTTTTTAAACTTTAGTAAACACTTGTCAAGAAAGTCAATGGTGTTTAATAAGTCTCAGTGTTTTTAACATAGTACCTATATTTCTGAACTGAAACTGTGATTAAATAACATATTCTTACTCCGAATCACATTAGCATTGAGTCACCTTCTCTCTCTTGTCTGTCATATGAGCGTTGATGCGTTGAGCTGTCGTTATGCGCCATACATGGCCCAGCTCATCCGGCTTCAGCGTGTTTTTATATCGGAGTGGTCCTTCTCCTAGACTGGTGGCTTTACAGGGCTGTCGAGTCCAGTCTACCCGGCTATTTGGCCATAGCTGGCTGGTTTGTTTATCTGAGGTGACCTTCCCCAGGGCTAGAACTTAAGATGCGGCTCTTGATCGCATGATGCTCCCGTCATTGGAGACCTGGGGTATTTCTTGAGTGTAACAGTGCCACCTGTTATCCCGCCCCATCCTGTTGGAAGCACCGCCAGTTGGTCCGCGACTGCTTATTCGTCCTGGCAAGCCTGGCTTATTTCGCAGCTAACCTCCATATCTGAAGATGAGTCACCTGAGATGCTTATCACTGAAAAACGCTTACCCGGCTAAAATCTTTAAAGGGAAGCAACCCCATCACCAAAACGAAAGTGAAAGTAGCTTTGGTAATGGGCCAGCACACTGGGAGTTACCTCCCATACGGGTGTGTGCCACGTCACTTCCTCTAGAAACACGTGCCTATTCTCATACGTCTTTTTCACCTCGGAGAGGACGGTTCACTTTTAGAACGCTCTGTGGCTGACCTTGCGTGTTTGAGTGACACCCGCCGGCCACGTTACCCAGCTTTCTGCTCGCCTTGCCTACAGTTTGGTGAGCTCGTTCCCGTTTGTTTTTGGTTGTTTGCGCTGTTTTCGTTACTGTACGTCGTCCGTTTTTTGCGGACTTGTGTGTCAGTGACTTGCGTTTTTTCGCCATTTTGTTGTTGTGAGTTAGTTTGCTAACTCGTGTGACTTTGGTTGTAGCTCTGCGTGCCTCTTGTTTGTGTTGGGCAAGCGTAGCTATTGTATTTTGTTGGCGCGAAAGTATTTGTGTTTACTGAGTTTTCAGTCTTGTAGACTTACGTTTCAGTAAATTTTTCGCGTTGTTTACGTGTTTTTGACAACATGTCTGATTCAGACAAGCGCCGTGGTAAAGCGGACCCCAAGGGGAAAGTTAAATCTAAGTCTTCCTCCTCCAAAGCCGTTTTACTGGTCACAGACCAAGAGCGTAACACTTTGTTGTCTGTTCCTATTTCGGCGCCTAGCGCTGTTACTACTTCTGCTTCGTTTGCGGCGTCTAGCGCTGCTGTTTCTGCTGCACCAGTTTCTACAACGGTGACTTCGTCGTCGTTGTTGGCACCTGATCAGGGTGCGTTAGTTTCTTCTTTGTTGAAGACTTTGGTTCCGGAGATCCGCAGCCTGGTTCAGGCAGAGTTCCAGCGTTCCGTCGCCAGCAGTTTGGCGTCTCCGGCTTCTGGCAGTGACGTCCGGGCGTTGGCTTCCGTGGCCTTGCCTTCCACTTCCGGTTTGGGTCAGCGTCCTCCCTCTTCAGCTTCTGCTTCCGCTGGAGGCTTGACTGGTAAGCAGAGCTGGTCCGATAGCCCTCGTGAGGCGACTGGACGTTCTCCCGCGGGAGACAGCTCTTTCGCATCGGGTCACGACCGATACCATGCTGATCTTTCATTTCCGGCGATAACCTTCGAGGCCCTGGATTTGATTGAACAGCGGCGGCAGTCGGTTTCGGCTGCCGCATTTCCGGCACTCGCCGGAAGTGATGATCCGTCCGGGCAGGCACGCTACGGCGGCTGTGATGTGACGGAGTATTCACTGACTTCCGGTCCTTCTGGATCGCGAAGTCAACCAGTGCAGCCTCCACTTCCGCGTTGCGCGGTTTCGTTGGCTGCACTTCCGGTTTCGGCCGTTCACGCCTCTTCTTCTTCTGGTGGTTCCTTCCGGATACCAGAGGGTGATGGTCGGCGTGTGCCTTCCGGCCTTTTGGGGCCTAGGCTTGAGCAGTCATCACTCCACTCGGATGGGGGAGTGACGTCAGCTCATTCAGCTCCGGTTTTTGCGGATGGTCGTCCTTCCTACCCTTTATCTTCTCAAGGTTTTGGGCGGCAGGATGATGTTCGTGCACAGGCGTTTCCGGCTTCCGGTTTGCCAGTGCATGCTTCCGTTTCCGGTTCTGGTGACTTCGGTCATGGTTCCTTGCCTGACTACTCTGATGCTCCATCAGTGGTCAGTGAGGAGTCTCGGGGCGTGTTTCCGTCAAAAGCTCAAGGCTGTCCTTGACATTGCGGCGGAAGTAGCCTCTCGGTATTTTCCCGAAGGGGTGGCGGCTGCGGACTCTTCCGCTCCGGTCGTTCCTTCGGCCATAGCGGACTTCCGGCCGGCACAGGAAGAGGCTTCTTCCTTCCGGTTTGCCGAGTCGCCGTCAGTGGCATACCAACTTTCGCAGTCGCTGGTTCGTCCAGCACATGCAGGAAGTGGTATTCGGCCAATTCCTGTTCCTTTACTGCTGCCTTTTGGCCCAGTTCCGGAATTGGCTCAGCAGTGGGTGGCGTCGGCTTCTCAAGCCTCTTCCTTTGTGCCTACGGGCAACAGGAAGCTCAGCATGCCCACTCACAGCCAGAGCTGGCTGGCGTCCTTTGCACTCCCTAGGGCTACTCTTCCGGTACCCAGGGAATTGCTGCCTCTCCTGGATAAGCCGATCAAGCGTGATTCGGTTCTTCCGGTTTCTGAGGCTTCTCTCCTCTCTGCTGAGGAGGTGGCACGCCGGCAGCTCGAACTGTCCTCCATTGCGGAGACCATTATTCGGACTCTGTCTCGGTCTTTGACCGATTCGCTGGTTCCTTTCACTCTTAGTGAGGAACAGAATGCGGATGATGTCTCTGCACTTTTGACTGCTTTGGCCAAGGTCAATGAGGAGCAAATGCGGCTTTCCTCTCTACAGTACACCCAAGCGGTGCTCTGTAGGAGGGACCTCTTCCTCTCGCAGTCCCAGTTCACGGAGCTGGCTACTAGGGAGACCTTGAGAGTCTCCCCGGTCTCAGAGGAGTCTCTCTTCTGTTCGCTGGCAATGGATGCCAGACAGAAGGAGATTCAGTCAAACAAGGACAGTCAGTTCCTTGACTTTACTCTGAAGGGGGTGAAACAGTTTATGCCTTCTAAACAAAAGCAGGCTCAGACATCGTCTAACCCCAAGCCAGCTCAGAAGCGGCAGGCTCCGCCGGCCGCTCGTGGCGGGAAGAAGAGGACGGCATCGGGGAGGGGGCGTGGCGGCTCTGTGAGTAAGCCACACCCCCAATGAAGCGCTCCCGATCTCACCCCCCTCCCGCCCTCCACCTTGGTGATGGCGGGAGGCCCCTCCCGGGCACTTTCTCATTGGATGTTGGTAGTAGACAGCCAATGGATTGTGGGAGTGGTGAGATCGGGATTCCGCCTGCTCTGGCGGGAGGAAAAGGCGCCTCTTACCCGAGTTCCACCGCGGTTCAAGCCCCCCTTCTCGCAGGAAGCACGTTCCGTCTTGCAGTCGGAAATTGCCTCCCTGGAGCAGAAGGGCGCGGTGGAGAGAGTTCGGGTTCACAGCTCCCTGGGATTTTACGGGCGTCTCTTCGCCGTTCCCAAAGCGTCAGGAGGATGGCGTCCCGTGTTGGATTTATCTCTCCTCAACACTTTCTTGAGGGAGATAAAGTTCAAGATGGAGACGCCAGCCTCGGTCCGAGACTCTCTCCGCCCAGGAGACTGGGTGACCTCGATCGATCTCACGGACGCATACTTTCACATTCTTATGCATCCGGCCGACCGGAAATGGCTTCGTTTCCGGTGGGGAGATCAGATCTACCATTCGGGCTGTCTCTCGCACCATGGATTTTCACCATGGTGGTGAGACAGGTCTGTGCACTGGTGAGGTCCCAGGGTATCCGCCTGCGGGCTTATCTGGACGACTGGCTCATCATGAGCCAGTCCCAGAGCGGCTGTTCGCAGGATACCCTGACGGTTCTTCGAGAATCCAACTTGCTGGGGTTCTCGATCAACCGGGCAAAGTCGGAGCTGACCCCGTCACAGACATTCACTTATCTGGGGATGTCTTTCGACACGGTCGCTTGGACTGTCCGGCCTTCTCAGAGAAGGGTGGACAAGCTCCAGGCTCAGATTCGCTCCACTTTGCCTCTCCTGATGGCTTCCATCCGGTCGCTCGCCTCCATCCTGGGGCAGATGGAATCTATGGCTCTTCTGGTCTCGCTGGGCCGGGTCTACAAACGTCCGCTTCAGTTTGCGCTGAAGCCGTTTGTGGACTCTCCTCTGGTGGACTGGGATGCCCTCATCCCTTTGCAGGGATGGTTCCAGTCTACAACCCTTCCGTGGTTGGACACAGAGTGGGTCTGCAGAGGTGTTCCGATCGTCGTGCCCCTTCCCGACCTGGACCTATTTACGGATGCGTCCAGGGAGGGTTGGGGGGCACATACAGATCTTCAGACTACTTCCGGTCTGTGGACGACGGAACAGTCCTTGTGGCATATCAACTTGCTGGAGCTAGAGGCAGTGGCTCTAGCTCTGGTCGAGTTTCTGCCCTCCCTGTACGCCAAACATGTTCGTCTGTTCACAGACAACATGACAGTAGCGGCGTACCTCAACAAGCAGGGAGGCTCGCGGTCCCCGTCTCTCTCGGAGAGGGCTTGCGAGATCTTGGTGTGGTGCTTCCAGCATCATATCACGATCTCGGCCAGGTACCTTCCAGGGAGGCTGAACACTCTGGCGGACGCGCTCAGCCGCTCCGGCACAGTGCTTCAGTCGGAGTGGACGATCACTCACGGGGCACTGCTTCGCCTTTGGGCCCAGGTCCTAAAGCCTCTGGTAGACCTTTTTGCCACAAGGTACTCAAGGAGGCTTCCGGTGTTCGTCTCGCCATTCCCGGACCCTCAGGCATGGCGAGTGAACGCTCTGGACTTTCCCTGGACGGGTCTGGAAGCGTACGCCTTCCCTCCCTTTCCGTTACTCAGCCGAGTAATCCGGAAAGCGGAGATGGAGGGGCCGGCCCTTCTTCTGGTCGCCCCTCTGTGGCCGTCGCAGGCCTGGTATCCAGACCTTCTTCGGCTCGCACCCGTGCGAGGGGAACTCGTGCAGCCCCGAACAGGCATTCCACACGAGGAGCCCAGTCTTCTGAAGCTTCACGTGTGGAAGTTGTTCGGGACTCGCTAAAGCGCTCTGGGGCGTCGTCTTTGACTCTGGACTTGGTGGCTCGCTCGCATAGAGCGTCCACCTCGTCAGTCTATGCTTCCCACTGGAAGGCATGGACTGCCTGGTGTTCAGCTAGAGGGGTGAGTTCGGTGGCCCCGCGCTCTATTCAGGTCGCCAACCACCTCTCTTTCATGTCTTCGCAGGGCGCCTCAGTCTCCTCGTTGAGGGTCCGGCGCTCTGCTATCTCGGCGACTCTTAAGCAGATCGGTCGGTCTGTTCGAGTCGGGGGCGTTATAGCTGCAGTCATTAAAGGGGCTGCTCTTAAGGAAGCTAAGGCTCGTTTGCCCGCTCCCAAGTGGGACTTGTTTTTAATCCTGGAATTTCTACGTTCTGCGGAGTTTGAGCCTTTAAGCGAGGCCAGTCTGTTCAATGTCACTCGCAAAGCGCTGTTTCTTCTTTTGTTGGCAACGGCCCAACGGGGTAGCGAGGTCCACGCCCTGTCGGGTCAGCCTGGGGATATCTCCTTTGAGTCGGACGGTTCCGCATCTCTGCGGTTCCGGCCCGATTTCCTGGCCAAGAATCAGTCTCCGGGGCAGGCCTCTCCGCTGGTTAGAGTCAAGGCTCTGACCAGCGCGTTGGCCCCGGATGACCCCGATTCGGTCAATTGCCCTGTGAGGGCTCTCCGTCTGTACTTAGCCCGGACTCAGCCGATTCGGTCTAGTTCTCAGAAGTTGTTGTTTATCTCTCTCCTTACTAGGCGCGAGAAAGATTTGTCGAAGGTAACGTTGGCCCGGTGGGTGTCCTCGCTCATCAAGCAGGCTTATGAGTGGAGTCGCACAAAGAGGGGGGGGGTTATGCCCTCCTTGCCACTTGACTCGGCCCGAGCCCATGAAACGAGGGCGTGGGCATCCTCTCTGGCAGTACTGCGCTCCAGACGTCTAGAGGAGGTGCTGACAACTGCGTATTGGCGTTCCGAAGATGTTTTCATAAACTTTTATCTTCGGGACGTCACAGCTCTTCGACAGGATGGCTCCAGAGGCCTTCCAGCTCTCATAGCAGCAGGCCAGTTCCTGTCCAGAACTTGATGGTGAGTTTTGATTCATTTCTAGCCCACCGCCTTGTTGATGTTATCTGCTAATGTGATTCGGAGTAAGAATATGTTATTTAATGGAAAATTTCCTAGATAAATTTTCATTTAATTAATATACTTACCCGAATCACATACTGTATTCCCTCCCACCTGCCCCGCGTATGGTTTTAAGATTTTTAAAGCCGTATGAGAATAGGCACGTGTTCCTAGAGGAAGTGACGTGGCACACACCCGTATGGGAGGTAACTCCCAGTGTGCTGGCCCATTACCAAAGCTACTTTCACTTTCGTTTTGGTGATGGGGTTGCTTCCCTTTAAAGATTTTAGCCGGGTAAGCGTTTTTCAGTGATAAGCATCTCAGGTGACTCAATGCTAATGTGATTCGGGTAAGTATATTAATTAAATGAAAATTTATCTAGGAAATTTTCCATTTAGTTGTTTGCAAACAGCTTACCTTTGCCTGGAGACACAAGCATAAGGGAAGCATATGGTTATTTTCAGACCCATGTACAGCTGCAGTACCTTCATGTATTATCCCAGCGAAGCTGGAGGTATCCCACGAACCCCATATTGACTTCAACTTGAGAAATGTTCTTCCCGATAACATATGATAAAGAAGGATTCTAGTGCCCTAACTGGGGCTACAGTTGGTGATGGAAGTTCACCAAAAATTGGAAACACACTAACTTAAATACGGTGGGTGTCGACCAATTCATCTATATTTGATCCAACGCCACCCAGGGCCGATGTGTTAGAATTTCCAGGTGGAATTTCCGAGACTACGGCATAAGTGGACGACGTCAAGATATTTTGACAGCAATGGCCAATGCAACGTGACGTCATCTCCTCTCTGGGGCTTTTCTCTCGCGCGCATGACGTGTGGGTGTTTGCGTGTGTGTGTGTGTGTGTGTGTGTGTGTGTGTGTGTGTGTGTGTGTGTGTGTGTGTTTGTGGATTTCCAACCATATGCGGACCAAATGGGACCAAATGGGGTCGTCCATCGCTATATCGCAGCAATTTGCGGACATCGGCCGAAAAATGCGACTATCTGCGGACGTCCTCAAATAGGCGGCCTTTGGTCCGCAAATTGCTGCAATATAGTGATGGATGTCCGCAAATAGGTGCACCTCCCTAAAAATGGAAATCCAAGTTGTCCTCATATTGCTGCAATATAGGTGTGGACAACGAGCCCTGTTTTACACAGATTTGATATCCATTGTCGTATCCATTTTCAGATTATACACAGATTTTACACATTTGCAGAGCAGCTCTGTATTTAGTGCCTTCGTCGTTTTCAAACTGCTGTAAAATATGAACCAGGTAAAGCACGTCAAAATCAAAAGCAGATTTGTGGAGGACACTTCATGGCTGTTTGATTAGTGAATAGTGTGTAGTTGCTGTCTTATCTTCACTTCCTCATAAAGTGTGTGAGGATGAAGTGATTCTTGATCGCAGGCAAACAAGCTTAAAAAAATCGTAAAAATGCATTTTTGTCATTGAGGTAAAGTTCGTCGTTGGCGAATTTAATCCCTCTTTAATATGATCTACCAACGTTTTAAACAATCATATAAGTGAACAAGCTGTTGTTAACTGCAACGTGTGTACCACATGTACATACATGAACTGCACTACTCGTCATATAATAACTGTACACATGCGTTTGAGGGCAGATCTTTCTGATGAGGTCGTTGATTTTAAAAACCAAATATATGGAAAGGCCGTATATTCCCCTAACTTGTTCAGATTGAGTTTACATGACGTAGTGTCCATACAGTGGAACCTACAATACACACACACCCCAAAATTAAATTCGCAAAATCAATGTTCCCGTGTTAAAATTGACAACAACAAAATCAGAACTGCTTAAACGAAACATGTGTAGCATGTCCTTAGACAGAACAATCAAATTTGCATCCAAATCAGTCAGTTTTGTTCACATATCTTGTCTACCAAGGACGCGGTGTAGGTGTCAATCCTCTCAGAAGGCATAAAAGGCAGTTTTTGAAGCCGTTTTAGCGGGTAATCTATCTGTCTATATCTAATATGTATATAAAGAAGATGTAAGTGTGTCTGTCTGTATGTCTGTGTGTCTGTCTGTCTCGCGGTCTGACGTCGCCATACATCGGAGATGGCAAGAGGTGGGAAAAAGATAGCATGCATGCACACCCACAGATGTGCACCTGGGTTTCAGTTTTTTGATTCATTGTTTCCTTTCTCAGATTTTGGACCTCCCATTTATTGAATACAGCCTATATGGTGCAAGACCAGTTCAGTGCCTGGTGTTTATCTGTTGCAAGTATACTATGCCAGGCATATTAGAGACTGTATGGCTCCTATAATGGGAAGAAATAAAGAATGAAAATGAACTGGTCAGTTCGAGAAATGTATAAAAGCTAAAGGAGGTAACTGTTGCTTTTGTTATCCATGGACAGGAGGTAACTCTTATCACACCAACACACCGCATCTAAGGGTGTAGCATGATCAATTGGTCAATTATCTGGAATTTTCTCAAGAAACGGAGGTAACTCATTCCACAAAAACCATGTAAGTAGGAATCTATCTATACTATACACTCTTCAAAAAAAAAGTTAAGGATCACTTTTTTACAAGCACGCCACACAAAACAGACAAGACCGAATTCTGTCTTTTTTTAAAATTATATAATAGAACAACCAAGGAGTAATAACAAACAAAGCAAAGATCGAACGCGACAGCGACAATTTAGCTGGAGTGTGTCAAGACAGGGTAGCAGCTATATTATCCACCAACAATAGACGATTGCCCCCTTGTGTCTACGGGAGGAGCCCAAGGAACGGTGTCCGACATAAGCTCGAACGACAAAGGCTCGAACGACAAAATCTCGAGCGACAAATGCTCGAATGGACAAATGCTCGATGCGACAAAAGCTCGACGCGACATATGCTCGAACGACAGAAGCTCGACCGGACTGTAGAATGATGCTGTCAAAACTACTTTGATGACGTCATATCTGAAACTGTCACGGTGATGTTGTTCTAGTTTTGAGCTACAAATTGACTAAATTTGTTTGATATCACGTTGTTGTTGTTGTTGTTGTTGTTGTTGTTGTTGTTGTTGTTGTTGTTGTTGTTGTTGTTGTTGTTGTTGTTGTTGTTGTAAGCACGCTGCTGGATTTCGAGCGAAAATTGGACTAAATTTGTTTGATATCACGTTGTTGTTGTTGTTGTTGTTGTTGTTGTTGTTGTTGTTGTTGTTGTTGTTGTTGTTGTTGTTGTTGTTGTTGTTGTTGTTGTTGTTGTTGTTGTTGTTGTAAGCACGCTGCTGGATTTCGAGCGAAAATTGGACTAAATTTGTTTGATATCACGTTGTTGTTTTTGTTGTTGTTGTTGTTGTTGTTGTTGTTGTTGTTGTTGTTGTTGTTGTTGTTGTTGTTGTTGTTGTAAGCACGCTGCTGAATTTCGAGCGACAAATTGACTAAATGTGTTTGATATCATGTTGTTGTTGTTGTTGTTGTTGTTGTTGTTGTTGTTGTTGTTGTTGTTGTTGTTGTTGTTGTTGTTGTTGTTGTTGTTGTTGTTGTAAGCACGCTGCTGGATTTCGTGCGAAAATTGGACTAAATTTGTTTGATATCACGTTGTTGTTGTTGTTGTTTCTGTTGTTGTTTTTGTTGTTGTAGGCACGCTGCTGGATTTCGAGCGACAAATTGACTAAATTTGCTTGATATCACGTTGTTGTTGTTGTTGTTGTTGTTGTTGTTGTTGTTGTTGTTGTTGTTGTTGTTGTAAGCACGCTGCTGGATTTCGAGCGACAAATTGACTAAATTTGTTTGATATCACGTTGTTGGTTTAAACAAGTTTAACTTTATTTCTGAATTGATACTCACAGCAAGCAAATAAACAGTCGTCCATCTGCCTCTCTCTCTCTCTCTCTCTCTCTCTCTCTCTCTCTCTCTCTCTCTCTCTCTCTCTCTCTCTCTCTCTCTCTCTCTCTCTCTCTCTCTCTCTCTTTCACTCTCTCTCTCTCTGTCTCTCTCTCTCTCTCTCTCTCTCTCTCTCTCTCTCGAGCTCTCTCTCTCTCTCTCTCTCTCTCTCTCTCTCTCTCTCTCTCTCTCTCTCTCTCTCTCTCTCTCTCTTAGACAGAATTTAAAATAACACAAAATAAACAGACAGGCATAATAACACCGAGAAGGACACGCACAGACACGTTCGATCTTTTGTCCATTCGAGCTTTTATCGCATCGAGCTTTTGTCGCGTCGAGCATTTGTCCATTCGAGCATTTGTCGTTCGAGCATATATCGCGTCGAGCTTTTGTCGCGTCGAGCATTTGTCCATTCGAGCATTTGCCGTTCGAGCATATGTTGCGTCGAGCCGCTTTTGTCGTGTCGAGTATTTGTCCATTTGAGCATTTGTCGTTCGAGATTTTGTCGGTCGAGCTTTTGAATCTGAATCTAGGGGGTCCTTTATGTCCTCACAGGAAATTTTCCTTTTAGGGACATGAGTTGATGATACGCTAAAAGAAGAAAGAAGAAAAAAAAAAGAAAAAAAAAGGAGGGAAAGAAAAGGGCAAGACCAAGCAAGCCCGACCCCGGCCCCGCTCTCCATGAATAAGGGAGGGGGTGGGGTAATAAGAAGTATACGTTAAGATCCTTGTAAGAGGAATATTAATAATTTTCCCTTTATATACGTTGACTTCCTAGGTGAAGGACCATTAAAAACATGGATTTTAATTCAATTTTAGTTTCGTTAAAAAAAGATAAAACTCAGGACCACCTGTTGAAAGGTTTAAAAGTGACAAGATTGTGAGAAAAATAAAAAGAACATGCGCAAACACGTAATACTGATCTTTTAGGGTAGTAACATTTGGACACATCATTTCATTGACGCACGCATGAGCTGCTATACGGCATTTGTTCATTATAAATAGGATAAAATGATAAGATTAAGAGATCCATCTGCATTGTCCGTCGACCTCCCCGCCACTACAATAGTCGCAGGGGAGGCGACGGCACACTAGCAGTATTAACTGAGAGAGAAAACAGCTATTCTCTCGTTTATATAATCATGTTTTTATGTTTATTGTGTAATCCGGAAACAGGAGTTTAAAACCATCAGGAGGAGAAAAAAGAAGAAAAAAAAACCACACACACACACACACGCCCGCGAGGTGGGGCAATGCCCTTCGCTCCCTGCGAGCTGTGTGTCCCTTTGTTTAAGTTAAAACAGTTGACAAATGACGATGAGTTTAGGAAAGAAGCCCCCTTTGATGTATTTCATGGGGTCGTTCTTGTGTGTGCTGTTTAGTTTTGAAAGTAAAAATGCGTTTAGGAAGCATTGGTATTCTGAGATGGAGTAGCCAATATTCATTTTGGTTGAGGAGGAAAGGGCAGCCTTCTTAGCTGCAGAGTCGGCTAGATCATTTCCTCTTAGGTTAGTATGCGAGCGAATCCTTTTGGGTCTAGGGCCGTGCATTTTAAGAATACTTGATGGCATAACAATACAATTTCTTGTTGCATATTTGATCTGTTTTGGGTCCCATTTTCTAGGGCTTCTAGAGAAGATTTGGAATCTGTACAGATTACCACTCCTGCGGGTGAGACTGGCATATCGTTAATAAATAAAACTGGCATAAAGATAGCATATAGTTCTGCTGCGAAAATTGAAATGCCTTTATTTAATTTATAACACTTTTCGATTTTAAATTCTGGGATTACAAAGGCACAGCCCACACTGCCGTCTGGCAGCTTCGACCCGTCTGTGTATACTTTTAAAAAGTGGCTGTATTTCTTGTTTATTGTTTCTTTTGCCAGTGTGACGGTGAAGGGCTAATGAGAGCATAAAAAGTGATTTCCAACCTCTTAACCTTTTACGGCCCCAACCTCGTCATCTTCCAGTCCCTCACTCCCCTCCCCCCCCCCCCCCCCCCCTTCCCTCTTTTACCGTGGGATAACCTATTATGTCACATATAGGTTCTAGATACCTCTGAAGACGCTACTTAAGAGGACGTTAACCCTAAATAGCATCTGTCCCAATATAGTTCCCTAGTTACCTGGGAGGAAGTTAAGCCCCATAAACAACAAGATAGCATCTTCGACAAACACTCACGTCCTAAATCGCACAAAACGTAGGACTTTTCATATCAATTTTACTACTAGATAGCATTTCGAGGACGCTACGCTCAAATAGACAGTATAAACATTATATTATCATGATATAGTCGTCTCATACAGGTCATACGTATCTCAAGGAACGTTAAACCACAATAAACCTTACTCATTGTATTAGCTTGAACTTAAAAATATCCTACCAAATATTGGGGAAGTTGTCTGTCTCAATCTACACTACCCTGTCTGTCTGTCTGTCTGTCTGTCTGTCTGTCTGTCGGTCTGTCGGTCTGTCTGTCTGTCGGTCTGTCGGTCTGTTTGTCGGTCTGTTTGTCGGTCTGTCTGTCGGTCTGTTTGTCGGTCTGTCTGTCTGTCTGTCTCTTTCTTTTCCTCTCAGTTGTAGGTATATTTTCTAATTATATATATTTTTGGTTACAGGTTCATTAATGCAACATTCGAAGTTGTTTTTATCATACATGAATTTTGACATCCTTTTTTTTATTTGTGCCGTTTTCTTGCTTGATAATTTAGCACTACAACACTTACTCCCCTCCATTGTGCCCAATGCCACCTTTTTGCGACACCTACTTGAACCAGCGCTTGTACAGCATATCGATAAAGCGCACGCATGACCGGTTCTGACAAAAAAGGACAACTGCACAGGTGTAATCCTTAAGGAGCTTAAACAAGGAACTTCGATTGAGTAAGTGTTCTCACATGCCATGCAATTTTGGTTCGGTTTCACGCAGTGTTTATTCATTGTGATAGCTGCCAGAAAGTGACATGCGTCCTTGAACGACGGCGCGTCTGCAGACTGTTCATAAACAATGTAATTTTATAACGAAACAAGTCGCGTGAAGCAAAACTATACATGTATTCAATCTGTCAACTCGACAAATAATACTGAATGATTAGCGTTTCAGGAAGACAATGCTTTGCGGATACCCCGCTACCGAGACTGACATTGGTAATTCACCTCACAAAACGTAGCTTGATCCCTTGAACTGCATGACAAGCCGTTTTTACGCATCGATTCCAAACATAAAATATCTATATCTATGGGGGCCCGGGTAGCTCAGGTGGTAGAGCACAGGACTTGTGATCGAGAGGTCGCTGGTTCGAATCCGGGCCGGGGACTGAATCTAGGGGTCCTTAACGTCCTCACAGAAAATTTTCCTTTTAGGGACGTGAGTTGATGATACGCTAAAAGAAGAAGGGGGAAAGAAAAGGAGGGAAAGAAAAGGGCAAGACCAAGCAAGCCCGACCGTAATAGGACCCCGGCCCCGCTCTCCATGAGTAAGGGAGGGGGTGGGGCAATAAGAAATATACGTTAAGATCCTTGTAAGAGGAATATTAATAATTTTTCTTTTATATGCGTTGACTTCCTAGGGGGAGGACCATTAAAAACATGGATTTTAATTCAATTTTAGTTTCGTTAAAAAAGATAAAACTCAGGACCACCTGTTAAAAGGTTTAAAAGTGACAACATTGTGAGAAAAATATAAAGAACATGCGCAAACACGTAAAACTGATCTTCTAGTAACATTTGGACACATCATTTCATTTACGCACGCATGAGTTGCCAAACGGCATTTGTTCATTATAAATAGGATAAAATGATAAGATTAAGAGATCCATCTGCATTGACCGTCGACCTCCCCGCCACTACAACAGTCGCAGGGGAGGCGACGGTATATTAGCAGTATTAACTGAGAGAGAAAACAGCTATCCTCTCGTTTATATAATCATGTTTTTATGTTTATTGTGTAATCCGGAAGCAGGAGTTTGAAACCTATATACATTAAGGGAAAAGTCTGGGTTGTGGCACTCGATCACTAGGTGGGGCACTGCCCTTCGCTCCCTGTTACCCGGGCGCCAACAACAATAGGAAGAGGAACGAAAACTTTAGGAGGAAAAAAACTAAACAAAAAACACACCCGCCCGCGAGGTGGGGCAATGCCCTTCGCTCCCTGCGAGCTGTGTGTCCCCAATAGCGTTTTAGTTTTAAAAACAACAGGATATGTCAGAGTTGTAGATTGCTTTTGTGAAGAACGAGACATGGTCGAGGCCGTGTTTATCGTCCGGGTTAAAGAGTTGAATTGGCATAAGGTTATATTTGTCCATACAGGCAAATCCGGATAAGACGAAATTGAAGGGACCGAATTGTTATTGTGTCCTATCCGAAATTTCGACTTGGTCATAGTACAGTGGAACCCCTCTCTAGCGACCTTGAAAATGTTGACAAAAATCGGTCCTTATGGAGGGGGGTCCTTACAGAGGGAGGGGGCGGGGCCACAAAGAAAGTCACCTCAGATTTTCTTTAAAAAAAGAAAACAGAGAAGTTTGAGTTGCTGACGACCGTTTCCTCAAGCAAACTGCTTCGATTTCATGTTTGACATTGTCGATGGTGTCCACCAGTTCTGGTGCATGTTTCAATGCAAAAAGAGTTAGTTTCTGAGCAAGCATTTCTTTACAGCAGTCCCTGCAATGATGAAGGCCCTCCGAGAAAGAGAGTGAAAAATCGGCCACCGTTCTCAGCATCGCGTATCTGTGTGTAACCTCTTTCATTGACAAGATACTCTTGTTTCCCTGCAGCCTTGACCAGTGAGTCGGTTACCTAATCTGTGAACCCTTCAGTTGTGTTGCTTTGTCAAAAGTTAGACACAGTCAACTAGTTTTGCTCTGAGTGAACAGTGCAGCTGGCCTCAATTAGCCGGTGACACCTCTCTGGCCACAGCACCAAACAGTACATGGCTGGGGGGTTGCTGGCTAAACTCAGTGGGGTGTCCGGTGTCACTGAAGTCAGCAGGAAGAGCATTGGAGAGAAATAGAGAGGTGTACTCTTCCAAACAATTTCCAAGGATCAGTTGTCAGGGCTTAGGGTAGTCAGTGAGGGAGAGTGAGAGCGGTTTGTGTACAGTCCGACTGAAGAGTGAAAAGTCACTGCCACAAGATCGGCATGCAGTCAATAAAGCCAGACAAGAAGAATGATTATGACATGCGGCTCTATCTGCATGGTGAGTGCGTTCACTGCCTTGTCACCACTTCCCCACCTTTTTCAGAATGTTTTCTTGGAATTAGATAATTCTCCTTACTCCTCGCCCCCTCCCTACTCCTCGCCCTCCTTACTCCTCGCCCCCTCCTAACTTCAGTTCATACTTTATTGCGTGCCGACTGACCAGTCGGTGTGGCGTCCGTGTAGAGAAGAAGGGAATAAGGTTACACAATGCGCTAGTGTGAGACGCCAAGTTTCGTGTTTCGAGTTGCTGTAGTAAATATAGAGTAAACTTTGTCTTTGGGACTGACTTTCTGTTGTGTGCTATCCGTCTTTCGACTTACGTAAGAGAAATCCCATTTCGAGCTCAGGGTACTTTGTACACATAGATAAAGAGGGATAATTCCGGACCAGAATTTCTTTGTGTGCTAAGCGAATTTTTGACTTAACCGTTTGTGAGTTAGCTGGATTTGCCTGTATAATCATACAGGGTTGCAAAGCGGGTTAAGTTTGAAGTCCGGGACGGACACGGGTCAACTTTAGGTGCAGACCCAGAGACGGTATCCATCTCCCACCCCCGTGTCACCACAATGGCACGTTAAAGATCTTGGTCATTCTGCCATAAGTGCAGGTGGCTGAATACACCGAAACACGCAGACACCTGGGTAGCGCGACTCCGTTGCTGCTAGCTTTCCACTGGGAGGAAGCGACCCGAATTTCCCAGTGATGGGACAATAAAGTAATGAAAAAAAAAATGAAAATGAAATATATTTTTGGAATCAGAAAAAGATAAAGAATCAGATGAAAGCCTTTTTTATATATATTTCAAAAGCTGTTAATTATTTTGGTTTTGTTTGATGAATTTTGATATTATTAATGCACAAACTCATGTATTCCAAGCTAAAAATGCAATCCATTACTTTGGGCTTCGTTGAAGTTGTTATTTACCAAGATTTCAATCGCTTTGATTAAAAAAAGAAAAGTGTGTGACAGTTCCTCAACTTTTACAAATATCCTAGTATATAAAAACAAACATTAAAAGGTTATTTTGATGCCGATGCTAAAGAATTGTCCTGTCCAATAGGCACATTGTAACACATTTTAAGGACAAGCCTGCAGACTATGATACATCAATGGAGAAATTATAAAAACCGGAACGAAAACCAAAATCACGCGCTCCGAGAGGCGGCAAGACCAAGTAAGGATTAATCCCTTGGTTTAAACAATGTTTTATTAAATCAAACGTGGTACAACAATACAACGATAAACAATAGGGACACGAACTCAAGCGAACGCTTATATTACGCGCCCTACGTAGTTACAAATTAACAAAAATATGATGTCGGACAAACATTACTTATAAACTATGGAACTAGGTAAACAGCATAGTTGAAGCAAACCAAAAAGAACAAGAGAAAGCTAGCAGGAGGAAGGGGGGGAGGGTGGAGGTGGGACGAAAGAATGGTAGGTACATATGAAAGATGAAGGTGGTTAGCGCATACAAAAAGAATATACATAGTACATTGTAAACTGTAATCCAGTGGCAAATAAGCAGTAGTTCGCTGAATATATAATTGAAAAATGTATATAGAATACATGGCATGGATATGCGTACTGAGTCAAATTAACAAAAACGACCAGATTTACAGATAAACGATTGGACACTTTCAAAAATAAGCTTGTTGGTGCGAAGAGAAAGGTTTTCGCTACCATTTAACAATATTTCAACATGTCTGTAATGTAGTGCATTTATTGTAGATAGGCGAGCGTCTACGTACAGAGGGCAATGTATCAAGTAATGGTCAGCTGTTTCGTGCAGGTAGCCGCAAGCGCACTGCGGATTTTCCTGTAAGTGGCGTTTGCACAGGTCAGAGTTGGATTAATCCCTTGTGCGGCTTTAGAAGCTAGGAGTCGTTGTTTTTATCTTCCTGTGAGACTTTAAACGTAAATTGATTTCGGTGTTTTAAGTCATCGCAGGTCGTGCTTAAAGGGTCACTATAATTTATTTGATATGATAAGCAAGGTAAACAAAAACAAATAAAACAAAAGATAGGTGGGGGTGGGGGTCAGTTCAAATTCTCAAAACCCTCTGTCAAAAAGTATATATCCTCATCACGTATGCTTTCGTTTACAATTATTCTCTGTAGTATGTTCCAAGGACAGGTTGGAAGATTAGGCTAAGCCTAAAACCTTTATCCTTATGTAATAAAGTTCTGAGTTCTAAAGTTCTGTGCCTTTTTGTATGTATTCATGTGTGGACCAATTTCTCGCATTTTTGTGTGTCGTTTGCTTTTATGACGAAAGCTGCATAACCAGTGATCACAGCGGCTTTTGACAGTGCGATGTGAAAATTGGTGGAACAGTAATTAGATAAGACTCGTATGTCGCTCTTCTTTGGTCTACCCTTGTTAGTTTTCAAGTGATCACGGTCACCTCAGCCGACCAGAGATGAGTGTGTAGATTACAACTTTTACGAGCCGACCCGAGGCGAACCTTTGGCGTCTCAAGCAGACGAAGTATTTCGTCGCTCTATGGTCTCCGCTATCCAATGAATGGAGTGTTACATATTAATGCGCGCGCGTGTGGACCAATTTCTCTTTTTATATCATCCGCATTTTTTTTGTGTCGTTTGCTTTTATGACGGAAGCTGTATAACCAGTGATCACAGCGGCTTTTGACAGTGCGATGTAAGAATTGGTGGAACGGTAATTAGATAAGACTCGTCTGTCGCACTTCTTTGGCCTACCCTTGTTAGTTTTTAAGTGATCACTTGGTCACCTCAGCCGACAAGAAACAAGCGTGTAAATTACACCTTTTACGAGCCGACCCGAGGGTATCTTTTGGCGTGTAAAGCAGACGAAGTATTTCGTCGCTCTATATGGTCTGATGTACCTCTCGGCTATCCAATGAATAGAGTGTTACATAATAATGCGCGCGCGTGGCAGCATGTAAGTGTATGTGAGTGTGTGTGTATTTGCTTTATTCATTATAGCTTTTTGGGATTTCGACTAAAATTGGAATGCTGTTTGGCACCAGTCTACAGTTAACATATTATAACGCTGAAGTATACAACAGGTGCGGTACACGACATTAAATAAATCAAACGAGAAAGGTTAGAAGTGACAATAGCTGCTGGGGTAAAAAACAAAAACAAAACAAATCCTTTCTCTCTCTCTCTCTCTCTCTCTCTCTCTATCTATCTATCTCTCACTCTCTCTCTTTCTCTCTTTCTCTCTCTCTCTCTCTCTATCTATCTCTCACTCTCTCTCTCTCTCTCTCTCTCTCACTCTCTCTCTCTCTCATTCTCTCTCTCCCTCCCTGTCTCTCTCTCTCTCTCACTCTCGCTCTCTCTCACTCTCTCTCCCTACTCTCTCTCTCTCTCTCGCTCTCTCTCTCTATATATTACGATGTCTGTCTGTCCGTCCGTCCGTCCGTCCGTCCGTCCGTCCGTCCGTCCGTCCGTCCGTCCGACCGACTGTCTGTCGGTCTGTCTGTGTGTCTGTCCAGTTGTATGTATATTTTCTAATTTTATATATTTTGGGTTACAGGTTCATACATGAAGATTCGAAGCTGTATAGTTTTATAATACATGAATTTTGACATCCTTTTATTTGTGCGGTTTCTTGCTTGATAATTATTTTAGCAATATAACTCCCCTCCATTGTGCCCAATGCCACCTTTTTGCGACACCTACTTGAACCAGCGCTTGTACAGGATAAGGCGCACGCATGACCGGTTCTGACAAAAAAGGGCAACTGCACAGGTGTAATCCTTAAGGAGCTTAAACAAGGAACTTCGATTGAGTAAGTGTTCTCACATGCCATGCAATTTTGTTTCCGTTTCACGCAGTGTTTATTCATTGTGATAGCTGCCAGAAAGTGACATGCGTCTTTGAACGACGGCGCGCCTGCAGACTGTTCATAAACAATGTAATTTTATAACGAAACAAGTCGCGTGAAGCAAAACTATACATGTATTCAATCTGTCAACTCGACAAATAATACTGAATGAATAGCGTTTCAGGAAGACAATGCTTTGCGGATACCCCGCTACCGAGACTGACATTGGTAATTCACCTCACAAAACGTAGCTTGATCCCTTGAACTGCATGACAAGCCGTTTTTACGCATCGATTCCAACCAAACATAAAATATCTATATATTATTTTTGGAATCAGGAAATGATAAAGAATGAGATGAAAGCCTTTTTTATATCAATTTTAAAAGCTGTTAATTATTTTGGTTTTGTTTGATGAATTTTGATATCATTAATGCACAAACTCATGTATTCCAAGCTAAAAATGCAATCCATTACTTTGGGCTTCGTTGAAGTTGTTATTTACCAAGATTTCAATCGCTTTGATTAAAAAAAAAGTGTGTGACAGTTCCTCAACTTTTACAAATATCCTAGTATATAAAAATAAACATTAAAAGGTTATTTTGATGCCGATGCTAAAGAATTGTCCTGTCCAATAGGCACATTGTAACACATTTTAAGGACAAGCCTGTAGACTATGATATATCAATGGAGAAGTTATAAAAACCGCAACCAAAACCAAATTCACGCGCTCCGAGAGGCGGCAAGACCAAGCAAGGATTAATCCCTTGTGCGGCTTTAGAAGCTAGGAGTCATTGTTGTTTTTATCTTCCTGTGAGACTTTAAACGTGAATTGATTTCGGTGTTTTAAGTCATCGCAGGTCGTGCTTAAAGGGTCACTGTAATTTATTTGATATGATAAGCAAGGTAAACAAAAACAAATAAAACAAAAGATAGGTGGTGGTGGGGGTCAGTTCAAATTCTCAAAACCCTCTGCCAAAAAGTATATATCCTCATCACGTATGTGCCTTTTTGTATGTATTCATGTGTGGACCAATTTCTCGCATTTGTGTCTGTCGTTTGCTTTTATGACGGAAGCTGCATAACCAGTGATCACAGCGGCTTTTGACAGTGCGATGTGAAAATTGGTGGAACAGTAATTAGATAAGACTCGTCTGTCGCACTTCTTTGGTCTACCCTGGTTAGTTTTCAAGTGATCACTTGGTCACCTCAGCCGACAAGAAACAAGCGTGAATTACAACTTTTACGAGCTGACCCGAGGGTACCCTTTGGCGTGTAAAGCAGACGAAGTATTTCGTCGCTCTATATGGTCTGATGTACCTCTCGGCTATCCAATGAATAGAGTGTTACATAATATCACTGCTGTGCAGCACAGGCAAAATCCTCCCCTTTAGCTGCTGACCAGCCGCTACCTGATACCCCCTGCTGCCAGACATTCCATTCTGGCGCGCGCAGCCGTCGAGGCTTACCCCCACTCCACAGCCCGGCTATGCTGAAGGGGCTGGGGCGTGGCAAAGGCGCTGTGCGTGATGCAGCAATCATACCCCCACCTCCACCATTAAGAAACACCCCGTCCCTGCCCTCCGCAAAAACCAGTTGCATTTTTTATAAACAAAAGCATAACCCTCCCCCCGAAGAGCTAGACTTGAACGAGGGACAAACCGAACCAAAAACCATTAACCAAGACGAAATGATCAACGAAATATTTTCAAAAGTAATGACCAAAGTACAAGAAGGCATGATCGAATCAACAAAGGCAGCCCAACGAGAGGCAGAGAAAGAGTTAGCCGATATAGTTTTAATGAAAATCCAGACTAAAAAAGTCCCCCCCCCCCCCCCCCCCCCCCCCCCACAGAACAAACACCGCTCTTGGATTTCGTGGAACACGCTCTGGTCGGCATGGTCGAGGCTAGACAATAACAAAGTCCCGGGTCACTGATAGACACACTAGTCGGCATATTTAATATTTTAATACCTTCACTAACACCAGCCTAGGCCCCATCTCACCCAGCAATACCATGCTGGTTCTGGGATCTCTGGCAGGATCAAAAGACCTTACTGCTAAAGAAATCCACAAACTAAAATTAACCCTTTAATGGAGAGAAGAGACAGATTAACGTACTTCAAACTAAACCCGCTTTGCAACCCTGTATGATTATATGGACAAATATAACCTTATGCCAATTCAACTCTTTAACCCGGACGATAAACACGGCCTCGACCATGTCTCGTTCTTCACAAAAACAATCTACAACTCTGACATATCCTGTTGTTTTTAAAACTAAAACGCTATTGGGGACACACAGCTCGCAGGGAGCGAAGGGCATTGCCCCACCTCGCGGGCGTGTGACGGTGTGTGTGTTTTTGTTTTTGTTTTTTTTTCCTGATGTTTTCGTTCCTCTTCCTATTGTTGTTGTCACTCGGGTAACAGGGAGCGAAGGGCAGTGCCCCACCTCGTGATCGAGTGCCACAACCCAGACTTTTCCCTTAATGTATTTAGATTTTATACTCCTGCTTCCGGATTACACAATAAACATGAAAACATGATTATATAAACGAGAGGATAGCTGTTTTCTCTCTCAGTTAATACTGCAAATATACCGTCGCCTCCCCTGCGACTATTGTAGTGGCGGGGAGGTCGACGGACAATGTAGATAGTTTTCTTAATCTTATCATTTTATCCTATTTATAATGAACAAATGCCGTATAGCAACTCATGCGTGCGTAAATGAAAAGATGTGTCCAAATGTTATTATCCTATAGAAGATCAGTATTACGTGTTTGCGCATGTTCTTTATATTTTTCTCACAATGTTGTCACTTTTAAACCTTTTAACAGGTGGTCCTGAGTTTTATCTTTTGTTTTATTTTTATTTTTTTTAACGAAACTAAAATTGAATTAAAATACATGTTTTTAATGGTCCTTCCCCTAGGAAGTCAACGCATATATTAAAAGAAAAAAATTATTAATATTCCTCTTACAAGGATCTTAACGTATACTTCTTATTACCCCACCCCCTCCCTTATTCATGGAGAGCGGGGCCGGGGTCCTATTACGGTCGGGCTTGCTTGGTCTTGCCCTTTTCTTTCCCTCCTTTTTTTATTTTATTTTTTTTAAATTTTTTTTATAAAAAAAGCGTATCATCATCTCATGTCTCTAAAAGGAAAATAGGACTTGAAATGTGGGTGTTGATTTTGTTTGTTTGTTTAAGTTCAGCACACTTCGTGATGGAAACTCTTCATATGAAAGAAGCACACTTGGAGAGACTACATTCTCTGTATTGTGTATGTCGAGAAAGATCAAAAAAGAAATATGACACTCTAGTGAAATTGTGTGGGTATTCCACCGTAGAACAACATTTGCTTGAGAGTCGCTGTGTGGATTGTGAAAATTTGGACTTGCACTATACATGGAGAACAGGGGGTGAGGAAACACATTCCTTTGTTAACACCCTCAAGGCCCGAGTTCTGGGAATAAACAATAATGAAGATAAACACTGATCAGAGTGCTCATGAAGGAACAGCTAACCATTGTCTCTCCCCTCCTTACAGAACAGCATTGTCAAGTCCAAATAAATGCAAACCTTTTTTCTTTTTTTTTCCCAAAATTTTAATTAATCAATAAACACATAATAACAAACATGGTAACTGTGTGTTTTCTGTTTGTACACATAATTTCTCATTTACATGCATTACCTTAAGTCAGAGACGATACATTTTTCTAATTAATAAAACGTCAGACTAACGAAATCTCAAAACAACATGATTTCCAAAAATAATTTCCAGTGTTAATGGTGAATCGTTTTTTTTTTTAAATGCTTACGCACATCTTTGCGATTAAAATAATATGATTAATCTTCTTCATATTTTTGCTGTTACTTTTAATACCAAAAAGCACATCTGTAACATTCAACCTAGTTCTTTCGCCAATGTTTACTAATATGTTCAATATATTTCCAAAACCTGAGCACGGTTGGGCATTCAAAGAAAAAATGCTCCAATACATCAAGTTCATCCTCACAATATGTTCAGTTTTTATCAGCCTTCACTTTCATTTTACACAATAAAATATTAGTTGGATAAATGTTTTGCAATATTTTCTAATGCAGTACACGTAATCGAACTTCACTAGTGACAGTGGCTGCTAAGTTCCAATTCTGTTCGTCAATTTCAAATCCTAACTTTCTTCTCCAAAATCCTTCTGAACAGGGTGGGCTGTATTTTTTCCTACGAGAACCTTTCGAATTTCTTTTACTGATCTCACTTTTTTTTCTCAAAAGGTCGGAGTGTCACAGACTGAACAATTTACATCGTCTATAGCTACATTTCTTAAAAGGAGATGTACAGCTGTACGAACAACATTGTACTCAAGCAACCTATTTGCAGTGTAGCCAGTTTTTTCACACACTTCTTCATAGGTAGCAAAACGTCCATTCTCACACACATCGCTCACATAAGCTACATTATACCACTTTTAATCCAATCCGCAAAAAAGAGTGGGTTACCTTGACAAATTATATCTTTGTTGTTCCACAACAAACCCGATACAGAATGACCATTATCGACTTGATTATTATCAAGCCATGCTTTCAACACAGCGGACCAAAATTCCGATTTAATACTGTCCAATCCTTTAAATGGTTTGCCATTAATGTTCGCAAAAAACCATTCAAAGCGACTCCCAAAACGGAGAAACAGTGCTTTTGGGAGCCATGACCATTTCTGGTCTTCATTAGACCGAGTTAGGTTCACAACCCAGCTTAACAAAAAGGAACACTGCATCTGTCGCAAATCAATCATATTCAATCCACCTTGCTTAACTTCGTTACATAAAATAGTTCTTTTCACCTTTTTAAATGCCTTCCTGTTGCAGTCTTTTTTGCGCCACACGAAGCGAAACATTAACCTATTAATTTCAATTAGAACGTCGTCTGGTACAATCAGTGCCTGCATTATATAGACAAAATGTGGCAGAATAAACGTTTTGAATACACAGACTTTACCAATAATGCTCAAATTCCTTTTCTCCCACATGCAGATGAGCCTTTATGCAACATTCACTCTCTCTTCCCAATTCTCTCTCACTTTTGACGCACGCATATATAATTACAGAAATATACACCCAGCATTTTCATTTTGTCTGTATATGCAAAACCGCAACACTCATTCCTACAGTTCCGTGACCCAAACCACATTAGCTTGGATTTTTGGTGATTTATGTTCAAACCTGATATTTCCGAAAATGTATCAATCAAAGCCAGGCCTTGGAACACGTCATGTTCATCTTGCAAAAACAATGTAACATCATCAGCGTACAACAATACTTTCAAAACTTTATCCATATCTCCGTTGTTCCATAATGACATACCCTTTATATTTTTGGCCTCTCGAATTTTAATTGCTAACAATTCAACTGCTAATACGAAGGCTAGTGCGGAAAAAGGACACCCTTGCCTTATTCCGGAATCAATATTAAAAAATTCAGATAACCAAGCACAATAATTTACACAACTTTTTGCGTTTTTCATCAAAACATCAACCCATTTCACAAAATCAGTTCCAAAACCAAATTTTTCAAACATCTTCAACATAAACTCTTTGGAAATGCAATCAAATGCATGAAAAAAGTCAATTGACACCATCAATCCAGGCTTATTATTTAAATCTGCATGTTCTAAAACATCATCAACTAATCGCAATAAGGTTTAGACACGTCTACCTTTTATATACCTAACTTGATCCTCATTCACAACACTCCCAACAACATCAGAGAGCCGAAGAGCTAAACATTTCGCTAATAACTTATAATCTGTATTGGTCAGTGAAATAGGTCTCCAATTCTTTAAATCATTTCTTGATAAATCCTTCCCTTAATGAATCAGTGTAATTGCCGCTTTACACTGTGAATTAGATAGAGTTCCATTCTTAAAAGCAGAGTTAAAAGAAGCAAGTATATATACCTTTTTAGGCTCCTCCAAAAAAACTGATAAAACTCAACTGTTAATCCATCAATTCCAGGCGCAGAACCATTATTCATACGCTTTAGAGCTGACAAAACTTTTCCTTCTACCACTTCCCCTTCACAGCTGTCTGTCTGCTAATCATTTATTTTTAAAACATTTGTTCCATTCAAAAAAGTGTCAATTTTCAATCAATCAATCAATCAATCAATGAGGCTTATATCGCGCATATTCCGTGGGTACAGTTCTAGGCGCTCTGCAGTGATGCCGTGTGAGATGAAATTTTATACGGCCAGTAGATTGCAGCCATGTCGGCGCATATTTACCTTTCACGGCCTTATTCCAAGTCACACGGGTATGGTAGACAATTATTAACTGTGCCTAAGCAATTTTGCCAGGAAAGACCCTTTTGTCAATCGTGGGATCTTTAACGTGCGCACCCAATGTAGTATACACGGGGGGTGGTTCGGACACCGAAGAGAGTCTGCACACAAAGTTGACTCTGTGAAATAAATTTCCGCCGAACCTGGGATCGAACTCGCGCTGACAGCGGCCAACTGAATACAAATCCAGCGCGCTACCAACTGAGCTATATCCCCCACCCGCTCATGTTTCCCTCATCAATTTTTCGTTTATACAAATCAGCAAAATACGTTTTTTTGACGAGAATAGTATCCTCTTGCGTTGTAACAATTCGTCCATTATCATCTGTTACACTTTCCATTATTTTTGCATTTGCTCTCGCCTTTTCTAACCCAAGAAAAAACAAGTCGCGTAAGGCGAAAATACAATATTTAGTCAAGTAGCTGTCGAACTCACAGAATGAAACTGAACGCAATGCCATTTTTCAGCAAGACCGAATACTCGTAGCATTGTCAGTCTACCGCTCATGGCAAAGGCAGTGAAATTGACAAGAAGAGCGGGGTAGTAGTTGCGCTAAGAAGGATAGCACACTTTTCTGTACCTCTCTTTGTTTTAACTTTCTGAGCGTGTTTTTAATCCAAACATATCATATCTATATGTTTTTGGAATCAGGAACCGACAAGGAATAAGATGAAAGTGTTTTTAAATTGATTTGGACAATTTAATTTTGATAATAATTTTTATATATTTAATTTTCAGAGCTTGTTTTTAATCCAAATATAACATATTTATATGTTTTTGGAATCAGCAAATGATGGAAAATAAGATAAACGTAAATTTGGATCGTTTTATAAAATGACCAAAGTCATTAATTAATTTTTAAGCAACCAAGCTGAAATGCAATACCGAAGTCCGGGCTTCGTCGAAGATTACTTGACCAAAATTTCAACCAATTTGGTTGAAAAATGAGGGCGTGACGAAAAGCCGGATATGACGTCATCAAAGACATTTATCAAAAAAATGAAAAAAATGTATGGGGATTTCATACCCAGGAACTCTCATGTCAAATTTCATAAAGATCGGTCCAGTAGTTTAGTCTGAATCGCTCTACACACACACAGACACACACACGCACACACGCACATACACCACGACCCTCGTTTCGATTCCCCCTCGATGTTAAAATATTTAGTCAAAACTTGACTAAATATAAAAAGGTGTGTTCCTTTCACCTTGCTCGATCCATTGAACTGCACGCACCTGCGCTGCACGAGATTTACGCTGCTCTAACAGTTCTAACTGCAGCTTGACCTTCTGCCGTTTACCTTGCGTTTGAATACAGTCAGGGGAGATCCCAAGGGCTTTATCCAACTCATTTAATTCTCCATACAATTTTGCAACATCATTTTTAATTTCAAAACTTTTAAGCTTACTAAAATTTTGGGAGAAATCCTTGATTCTCATTTTCAATAATTCCCAACCAAGTTGACAATCCTCTTCATCATCAAGTTGAAATGTGTCAAACATTTTGTTCATTTGATCAACAAAGCTCACATCATGTAACATAGAATTATTAAATTTCCAATAACCCTCTCCTCTAACGACATCAGAGAGTTTAATATGAATACTACAGCCTCTATGATCCGACGTCGCAACAGAGATTATGTCACAATCAACAATCTTTTCAAATACACTTAAACTACTAAAAACGTAGTCAAGTCTTCTTGCCACAAATGGAACATTTTTTGACCATGTAAATTCTTTTCTATCTAAATTATGCATTCTCCATACATCGTATAAATTACATTCATTCACCAGGTCATTAAATTGTTTCACAACAACATTTGAATGATTCTCTCCACATATTATGTCGAGCTCATTGCTCATGACACAATTAAAATCACCACACAACACTATATCACCATCTTCCTTTTTTAACGTCTGATACATCTGTAAAAAAAAAAAAAGTCATTTTCTTTCTAGACTCGTTGGGTGCATATACATTTGCGATAATCAAACATTGGTTATTACTACCAATCTTCACAGCAAGAATGCGCTTCGTTTCACACACGATCTTTACATAATCACATACAAACCCTTTTTTCAATAATATAACCTGTCCCGAGCTATGCACGGTACTTTCGCTGTAAAACAGATCACCATCCCACTCTCTCCTCCATTCTTCACTGACATCTTTAGTAATATGCGACTCTTGCAAACAAATGACATCATACTTTTTGCTTCTGAAAAACGTAAACAAACTTTTCCTTTTTCTTTTGGTTCTTAATCCTAGAGTATTCAGCGAAAACAATTTCATGTTACAAGCCATGTTACAAGCTATTGTCAGTGTCTAGTATCAGTGTCAGTTCTTGTTACACAGCACGTGCGCTAGTTGGCACTCGCATCAAACCGTGCGTGTTTCTCCACGCCTTCTGTTGTTGGGGAAACCCCCTCTGTCTCTTGGCGTGTCCGCTTGGGGGTATTTGACCGAGTGCGAAAGTCAAAATAGAGTTGTGTTTGTTTTTTGCT
>NC_090257.1:15207707-15277707 GCF_037325665.1 Littorina saxatilis | reverse complement strand
CCTTTTACCAGACATGTGAGGATGTGTTTTTTCTGCTCGGTACATGAATTTTTCTAGTCAATTGTGACTGATGCTGTTCTTTTTTGTTTTATCATTTGCAGGCAGCTGTGCGACGTACATGTATGAATCGTTCATTTACACCAGTGCTGGTAGGAACTGCGTTGAAGAACAAAGGGGTGCAACCACTCCTCGATGCTGTCTTAGATTATCTTCCCAGTCCTTGTGAAGTGAAAAACGTTTGCTTGGATAACAGCAAAGGGTGGGTCATCTAGCTTCCTCTCTCAGAATGTGTGTGTGTACATTTAGTGTGTGTGTGTGTGTTTCTATCTCTATCTCTTTCTATTTATAGGAGAGAGTGTGTGTGTGCGCTATCACTTGAGTGAATATTAAATGAATTGTGAAGCATTTAGCACAAATGAGTGGTTTTTGTTGTGTAGTTGAAATGTAATAATTATAGTCTATAGCAGTTGACTGCAAACAGAAACATTGAAGTAGCTTTGAAGCTGATACTCACTGTTTCAAGTACTTGTTTTAATTAATTTGAAACCAGAAGAAATCCAAAAATAATCGATTTCAATGGTATTGTAAATGAAGAATCTGTTATTGGGTCATTCTCAGAGTCACGGTCCAAAATCGTGACATTCTCACAGTCATTGAAAAATAAAGTTCAAAGAAAATCATTGAAAACTTCATGTGCAATATAATAGGGTGTGATAAAAGTAACCGTCCAAAACCATGTTCGGTCAAGGCATTGACAATTTGACAGACACGGAAGTTAAACTGCAAGTCTCGCGTTCAATAACCAACCATTTCTATTGTTGTGAGCATTTCTTGTTCCAGGCTCATGACAGGATGAAATTGTGTTCAAGTAGTTTTTTTAAAATATTGTTCATTATTTAATTAAATGCAAAAACGTCTTGTTCGGTCGCGGCCAAAATGTGTGACACCAAGACCTCTTCTGAGATTCATGTTGCAATTACCGGCAAACAAAACTATATATTTAGTAACAAAAGCTGTGTTTGTGTAGCAGTAATGTGTACAAATAAAGTGTCCCTGCAAGGTAGATCCAACACATTGTTATCGTGTGCCCATGAATGGTTATCTGTGCCGGATAATTCGTGACATGATGCCTCGATCGAACAGCATTTTGGGCCCGGTCAAATTACTGCGTAAACAACGATTTTAAAAAACCACGGATATTGTGGTCATAAACATGCACGTAATCTCTTTGCACCTGTACACTTTGTTTGCACTCTTCACTCTTAGTTTACTGGAGATAAAAGTCTGTTTTTCGTCAAGAGAGGAATGTCACAAAATGGCGGCTTTCAATCAGCCGATTTTTAGCAAACTAAAATGTCAAACAAATTTGCAATGACAGTAATCTGAGAATTACCCTATTACAAACAAAAAACACATACAGTTGAAACTAAATGTAAATGTAAAATATATACCAAAGGCAACAACAACACAATTGAGTGGGATTACAATTTTTGAGTCATCAGTGATTGGATTAATTTGACTTTCACTGCAACAATAGAATCCCTTTGTTTATGACCTTGAAAAAAAGCCACGAAACTGAGGCCAAAATGGTTGAATGCTGTATATTAGTACATGTATTAGAAAGGCGAGTGAGTCTGTCAGGTGTTTGCCTTTCTTGTGTAATCAATGGTATTATTGTTTAACATGTTCAGCAACGTTAAACAGTTTTGATAGATGGAAAAAATTGTACAGGCACACGATGACAGGTCAGTAGCAAAACATAGCAGTGTCAAATATACAATCTTGCATTTTAGTTTTAGCGGCTACACCTTTCTTGCTAAGGCAAAATTGCACTATGTTGATGCGAATTGAACTTTCTATTATTGAAAATAATTATTGTAATTTGTTTTTGAAATTTATTTATTATGATTACCTTGTTGTTCCAGAGAAGAGGAAGGAGAGAAATTCTTTTTGGATGGCGCCAGAAACCATGACAACCCTTTCGTGGGACTTGCTTTTAAACTGGAGGTTTGTTTGCTTGTTTTATTTGAAGAGTGGTGCATACTTTTAATACAGGTACATACCATCAAAAATAAAGACTTAACTTTGCCATATAAATTCAAAACTCAAATGACAACATATGTTTGTTGGAAATACCACATTGTGCATGGAGAAGCTGGTAAGCTTGGCATTGCTGATTGGTGGTAATGTAACTAGTGGTGCGGTGAGACAACAATGAAACAGATGAGCAGACACTTTGGCTGATGGGGTTGAATGTGACCACTTCTACTGGAAGTGGGTGCTCTGACGGTGTGTATGGATTATCATGGCATATATACATTATTGGCACTGCTGAACAAATGACCATAGGTGGTAGTTTCAACTGGTCGAGGATAGTGACTTTTTCTGTTGCGCAAAACACAAGATGAGGATTAAAGATGTTGCAGGAAATTGATATAAGGTCCATACAATAACAGCTGTTAAAGTAGATATGGTGAAACACTGTCACATGGTCGCAGACAAGAGCAACACTCATGCACTGAATGTTGCAACAGGAGTGACCCCGTTGATGACACAGCCACACGTGGTGGAGTTAGACCAAACCAGTGCCACTTTGCTGCACGGAGCAAACATTGCCAACCCCTTTATGCATTGTTGTGTTGTACCACATACACAAGTCGTTTGAATGGGTGACTCAGTGTATGTAACTGCAGTGACCTGTGGGTTTACATGGCTGTGGCTGTTGCAGGCGGGGCGCTTCGGGCAGCTGACCTACGTGCGTGTGTACCAGGGAGGCGTCAAGAAAGGGGACACCATCATCAACACTCGCACGCAGAAAAAGACAAAAGTTTCACGGCTTGTGCGCATGAATGCTGATGAGATGGAGGTATGTCTTTGCTGCTCCTCTTTCTGCTGTTCAGAGAGTAAGGAGATACGTGGGTGTTCCATAAATATTTAGAATCTTAGAAACGGAAACACATACCAGCAATCCAACTGACACCCAACTGGCCGTCCTCTGGTGATCCTCTGGTGATCCCGTAACATCGGGCCCCCGTCAAGGCTCGGACAGAGTCTTAAGGGCTCTTAAACCATGTTTCCACGGCTGTTTCTTGAATTAAGATAACAGACTGAACTTAAATTACATATTCTTACGCAACTCACATAGATAGCAATAACTTCGTTTGGTTGCTAAGACATTGAAGCACTCTTACATGGTAACATGGGGAGATAACTCTAAAATAAAAACCACCTGCCATATAAGGCATGATCCGTGGTAGTTATCTCCCCTACCGGTGCCCGCGCATGTGCAGGCCGTATACCGGTAATACTCATTCCTTTTTCTTCAACACGCGGAGCAGGACGTGTTGTTGCGCTCTGGCTTCATTTTCTATCTGTTGGTCTTCACGGCAGTGGTAGACCATCGGACCTTGGTAACACTTTTATTGTCTCTTCGTTTCTCCAAGCATTGGGTGAGACCTTTTATTTTTATTACCGAGACGCGTTTTCTTAACCGTTTGGAACGTTTTGCATCTCATGTTTTGGTTCGTGTTGTCATCCAATATGGCGGACAAACCGAAAGAGAAAGAGAGAGAGAGAACTCGGAGTTCAACCAGACAGGCGTGCTCTCCTAGCTCTCAATCAGGCAAAGCAACTCAATCCAAAGCTAAGGTGGCTACAACCACCCCGTCTCGGACTCAGAAAATTTCTCCTACCGATAACGTTTCTCTCTCTGTTTTCAATCCGGCGAACGATGAATCGTTTTCAGTTTCGATTGACAAACCAGCCGCGTCTGTTTCGGCCCCTTCAACTAAAGTGCAAGCGTCTAGCGCAGATTCATCTTTGTCTAAAGCTGATTTGCTAGCGTTTTTATCGTCTTTCATAACAGAAGTGCATGAATTGATCTCGTCGGAAAGACAAATAGCCTAACATGCTGCTCTGTCTCTTCCCTCGGGTGTTGCTAATGTTTCCTCGCTTGCGCGGGTTCGCTCTGAACCGACTGCGACGGTCACGTCCGCTGGCGTGGTCGCAGATCCAACGACAGTGTTGGATATGTCGGACTCGTTTTTTTGACAAGTTTTTGTCTGAGTCTGGGACATCAGCACCTCCGGGTGTTCTTGGCGAAGTACGCAAACCTTTGACGTCAGTTTCCGTTTCGGCGGAATTGCACACTGACCGAAAGGGTGTTTCCACAGACCAACCTGGCTCCGTTTTCACGGTCCTGGGCATGGGATGTGAAGGGCATGTGTCTGCTGGCTCCGTCAACTCCGTTAAGGTCGGGGCGGCTGCTGGTAGACAGGTTTACAGGATCTTCCGGTTCCAATTTATTGGGGCTGGTCGATGCTCATGCTATACAGTCCTCTGCTGGTTCCGCCAACTCCGTTAAGGTCGGGGCGGCTTCCGGTGGCAGGAGAGGTTTGACTTCCGCTGTTAGCAGCTTCGCTGTTGGCGGAAGTCATTCAGTCCTCTGCTGGTTCCGCCAACTCCGTTAAGGTCGGGGCGGCTTCCGGTGGCAGGAGAGGTTTGACTTCCGCTGTTAGCAGCTTCGCTGTTGGCGGAAGTCATTCATCAGCCTGTGGCTTCTGGTTCCGCTGTTGCGGCTTCCGCTAGCCTTTCTCAGGCTACATCCGCTTCCTTTCCCGGCCTTTCAGCTGGCATTGGGCAGCGGATGGTGGTCACATCCACGGATTTCCGGTTTCCGGAAATTTTTTCCACAACCGTTTCCGGTTTCGGCGCAAGTTGCCTTACCGGATGCCGGTTCCGCTGGACATCCCTCAGATGATCGTTATTATGCTTCTGTTGGGGATGAACAGGATATGGAGGAAGAAGGTGACCACCAACCGGAAGCTTCGTCTAGCTAGCACTGGCAGATCTTTGTTGTCTTCCTTTGCCATGCCATTAGCCAAGATGGCTTCGGCGGCTATCGCTTCCGGTAGCAGGATGGTTTTGCCTTCCGCCGTTAACACTTTGGTGTTGGCAGTCGCCAATCATCAGTCTTTGGCTTCCGGTTCCGCTTTTGCGGCTTCCTCTGCCTTTCCACGGGCTGCATCCGCTTCCTCTCCCAGCTTTGTGGCTGGCACAAGGCAGGTGGATGGTCCATCCGTTCGCGGAGTTCTGGCTTCCGGAAATTTGTTTTCCCCAACCTTTCCGGTTTCGGCATATGTTGCCTTGTCGGGATTGGTTTTCGGTTCTCATCTTTTCAACGATCGTTGGGATATTACTGAACAGGAAGCTGCCATTGTTTTGGCACTAGCAGCAGAGGTTAATATGCACTGTTTCCCTGAGGGGTTAGCAGTAGCATAGTCATCTGCGTTACTTCACCATCAGCTTTAGCTGATTTTGCTCCTTCTCAGGAACAATCTGCGAACTTTAAGTTTTAGAGTCTTTCGTGGCTTTTTCAACTTATAAAAGTTTTCTCACACGATGTTTTGCCCCACTTCTGCCTTTTACGGCATCATATGGGGAAGGCTCCTGCTTCAGGTTTGCTGTGGCTTGCGTCACATTCAGCTGATTTGAGCCTTATTTCAGGAAATTTTCGAACTTTAAGTTCTTAGATCCTCCCTCGGGGGCATTTGAACTTGTGGAAGTTTTTTCAAATGATTCTCCTTTGCCTCCACTTCCTTGTGGGCAGCGAGGCGGCGTTGTTTTCGCTTGCGTCACCCGCGCAAGTAACGCATCACTCGCTGAGCGCTATCTGTAGGCCTCGGTTACACCAAGCCTAAGAACTTAGCGTATTCTTTTCTTCTTAATACGGAACCGCTCCCGGCGACACCGGGCTTGACGATCATTCATCTTTATGTTCATAGCAAGGAGAAACTGTCTTTTTTCAAGATCATGATCTCCTGGCTGTGAAAGATTGTGGCCGCACTTCTTTCTATTATCGTCTTTGAACAAGTCTTTGATTTGTTCTTTCCCTTGTGCGGTTACGTACTCACGGGATGCCTTTGTGTCTGTTGGGACACATTTACAAAGGATTTAACTTTGCTGTTTACCGGAAAGAGGTCCTCGGCCGACAGTATTGTTCTGTCGGTGAGACGTTTTTCTCTTCCTTGCTTGAGGGTTCTCTTCGAATCCTCTTCTGTGCACGCAGACTCTTCTCTAACAAAGAGAACTCACAGCAAAATAAAAGCCCACGGCAGGCCTGGCTTTTCTTATCTATAAGAGCACTAATCTGGCTGTTCTCAGCTTTGCCCTTTACCTTCTCAGCATGGCGTTTTGCCAAATACCCATCACTTTATCCCCTCGGGGCGATTCAGAGGTCGGGTTTGTTTATCTTCTTCCCGGCATGGCGCTTTGCCAAATACCCACCGCAATTTAGCGTCGGGTTCAGTGGGCAAACAATAGCATGTTGTTATTCTTACTATTGACAGTTCTGTCAACTGGAGTCTTAGTGCTTGTCATCACTCTGCTTTCAGCCTTTGTGTTCTACCACAGCGGCTGGAGGGGGATTAGGTCCTTTCTTGGGTCACTTGCAAAGATCGTGCCGATGTTTACTCCCTCCTTTGGTACACAAAATAGATCGTAAGTGGCTACTTTTTATGTTGATTTTAAGCAATCAAACAAAGAGCTGGATCATGTTAGTGTCTTTTCTCGACTGGTTCTCAGACACAACCAATCATTGGATTCTCACACCATTGCTCATGCAAGGCTTTTCCATTGATTCTCTCTCCATCAGCGAAGCAGTTCTTCTGTTTCTTGTGGATTTGTTTCCCCTTGTCAGGGGAGAACATGCGTTAATTCAATCAGGCAACACCTCAGTGGCCTTTTTATCTTAATAAGCAAAAGGGGGTAGGGGCATCTCGCTTCCCATCGCTGCCACATCGAGCATGCGAGATTTTGATGTGGTGTTACCACCACGAGATCTTTTTAGCAGCGAAGTACCTTTCTGAGAGGTTTTTGTCTTGGCAGACTCTCAAAGTCAGTCGAACAAGTATGTCCACACGGACTGGGCTCTATCTCTTTACGCGCTTCTACTCCTTCTGGTGAATTTGTAGAAGCCGCTGATAGAAGTTTTTTGCCTCTCGGTACTATCTCCTTCTGCTAAATGTTCGTCTCACCGTTCCCGGATATACTCTAGATTTTACTCGGAGCGGCCCGTCGGTCGCACATTATGGGCCCATTTTTCATTGGTTGCCAGCCCTTAAGGCCCTTAAAGCTGGCAAGAGGGCGCTGTTTTTTACACTCGATCCACACGGGTGTCTACCGTACGGGAATCATTGAGACGCTCAGGGGCTTCTGCCTCAACTCTGGATTTGGTCTAGAGATCCCATTAGGGTTCAGCGGCTTAGTTTCCATGTCACATTGACTGGCTTGGAACAAATGGCGTATTGTTAACGGAAAGAACTCCATTTCTCTCCGTTCATTGCAGGTGGCGAACCACTTATTCTGGCTTTCTGAATTTTCCCCACGTCTCTGTTTTAAGACGTTACGCGATATCAGTTGCACTGAAACAGCTAGGTCGCAAAAAGTTTTTCACTTGGGCTCGTTATAGCCATCGTGACTAAAGGAGCCTCCCTTTGGTTGGCTGAAAACAAATCTCCAGTCCCGACTTGGGATTTGCTCCTAGTTTTTGAGCTTTTGAGATCGGATTGTTTAATCCTTGACAAAATTAGCCTTATTAATCTAAACACGAGAAGCGGTCATTCTTACTCTAGTAGCTTCTGAGAGAAGCGGGAGTATAGGTGCATTTTCTATCTGGTTTTGCTATAGTCATCTCTTTGGAGAAAGACTGATCTATAGCGCTTAGGTTTGATTCAATTTTCTGGCAAATAATCAGAAACCTGAGGAACCAGCTCTGATAATACAATTCAATCCACGTGCAATAGTTTGGCTCTGTTAGAGCCATATTAGCCTATTGAACATTTCGAGTTTTAAATATATTTCTAACTCGCACTGATCGGTTTAGTTCATCAGAACAAAGGCTTTTGTTTATTTCCATCAACTCTTGTAGAGGCAATGACTTAGTGAAGTCAACCTTAGCTAGATGGTCTGCCACATTGATTAGGCATGCCTACAGTGGTGGCAAGAAAAGGGGGGGGGGGCAGTCAGTCCTCCCTCTTCAGGCAGCTCGGACTCTAGAAGTCAGAGTGTGAGCCTCTTCTTTACCTGTTCTCAAGGCTTAGAGACTTACATAAGTCTTGAATGCAGCTCATTGAACGTGCAAGAACGTAGTCATGAGTTTCTATCTGCGGGATATTTTAAGTACCCGCTATTTTAGTACACATCTACTAGACATCAGAAGATGCCTTTGTTTATGTTTTCCTACGGGACGTTTCTGGTTCCTGGAAGTACAGAACTTTCGGTCTGCTAGCTATTTTAGCGGCAGACCAGATACTGGCAAGATGTTAATTGTGAGTAAATTTACCCACCACCTAGATTAGCAATCTGCTATCTATGTGAGTTGCGTAAGAATATGTAATTTAATATAAAATTTCAAAAGTAAATTTTCATTTAATTAATATACTTACCAACTCACATATCGAATTCCCTCCCAGCCATCCCCGCAATTTGTATAAAGGGATATGGGTTTCAGAACGGAATGAGTATTACCGGTATACGGCCTGCGCATGCGCGGGCACCGGTAGGGGAGATAACTACCACGGATCATGCCTTATATGGCAGGTGGTTTTTATTTTAGAGTTATCTCCCCATGTTACCATGTAAGAGTGCTTCAATGTCTTAGCAACCAAACGAAGTTATTGCTATCTATGTGAGTTGGTAAGTATATTAATTAAATGAAAATTTACTTTTGAAATTTTATATTTATCGCCATATCGCCAGGAGCCTGGATTCTAAATAATAATCTGAGAGAGAAGTGTAGGTGGCAAAGTAAATCAAAGCTGTTTTTAAAAGGAAGGGGTTGGTTGTTATTTTTTCTTTGAAGTTAAGGCGGAAACACACTTTCAGGACGTTAAAATCTCATTTTTGCTTTAACAGACACTATCACCACTGTGTTAAACTTTTGCCTCATCATATTATTGCAGCGTGTTTTTCATGGTGATTGCTGAGTGTGCAGGATGTGAATGAGGTGATGGCTGGAGACATCTGTGCCCTGTTTGGTATCGACTGTGCCAGTGGGGACACCTTTGTTACCAAGGGCAACATGCATCTCTCCATGGTAAGTGGCTAGACTAAGATGTCAGGTTATTCATTAGAGAATTAACAATTATTTGTTTCATAATGTTGTGCATTCAACTATCAGAAATATGTCTGCTTGCAGAAGTTAGTTTCCATTTGGTAGCTTAAAAATTAATGAGTTAGTTTGCTCATTAAAGTTGTCATTAAAATAAAATTTTCACTAAACAGATTCAAAAAGGATTGCATTGTTTCCTTATGTTTTCCCAAATCCAAAAATATGTAGATATGTCATGTTTACTCTGAAAATTTGCTCAGAAAAAAAAAAAAAATTGGTGTATGTAAGTTAGGCACTATGTTTGCATGCTTCACCGAGACGAGCGCAACCCATCTCGGTCTTCGGGTTTGGGCTAGCTAAGCCTTACTACATGTAATCTTGGTGATGACTGGTTGTCAGTGTTGATGTTTTAGTTTTAGGCTGACAGATTGACTAAATGTTTTGGTATCGCTTCACGCGACTTGTTTCATGTTTTACTTTAATTGTTGGCTTTGTGGTTTTTCCAGGAGTCGATGTTTGTAGCAGAGCCAGTCATCTCCATGTCGATCAAGCCTGTGAAGAATGGGGACCTTGACAACTTCTCCAAGGGCATTCAGCGATTCACAAAGGAGGACCCCACGTTCCGGGTGCACTGGGACAACGACTCCAAGCAGACCATTGCCTCGGGCATGGGGGAGCTGCACCTCGACATCTATGCTCAGGTGCAACTTTGGGCTATTATCTGTAGGGGGGTGAAAGGTCAGCACTCATGTGTATCCATGGTCACACAGTGGAGTCTCTGTGAAGGTGACAGACAAGCGTTTGTTGGCTTACTTTCTTATTAAATGATAAACGTAACAAAGGCAATATAAAAGGAAATGTGTGAAAAGATTTTATGTTGCCACTAATATATATGGACGGGCGGGGTGGTAAGACGTCGGCCTCTTAATCGGAAGGTCGAGGGTTCGAATCCCGGCCACAGCCGCCTGGTGGGTTAAGTGTGGAGATTTTTCCGATCTCCCAGGTCAACTTATGTGCAGACCTGCTAGTGGCTTATCCCCCTTCGTGTGTACACGCAAGCACAAGACCAAGTGCGCACGGAAAAGATCCTGTAATCCATGTCAGAGTTCGGTGGGTTATAGAAACACGAAAATACCCAGCATGCTTCCTCCGAAAGCGGCGTATGGCTGCCTTAATGGCAGGGTAAAAACGGTCATACACGTAAAATTCCACTCGTGCTTCGTGGGAGTTTCAGCCCACGAACGCAGAAGAAGAAGAAGAAGAAGCCACTAATATATGAGGCATTCTCCTAATTATTTCAATAACGTTTAAAGTAGTGTGTCAGATATGCCACGTATAAAGTTGTTTGTTATTTGTAGGATGTACTTGAATTGAGCTGATGAGTGTTGATTTGTGCTTTTCCCAGAGGTTGGAGCGGGAGTACAATGCAAAGTGCGAACTGGGCAAACCCAAAGTTGCTTTCAGAGATTGTTTGATGCAGCGGTGTGAGTAAGTAATCTGTCTTTCTAGCTTTCATTATTGTGCACAAAGATATGTTGTAACACATTTTGAATGTTTTGTTTTTCTTACCAAATGTTGACAATTATGGCATGGTATGAAATACTGTGTGTAAAAAGCATTACAATTGAGAAGAGCTGTAAGGCAGTTCAGTTCATACCCTTGCTAAGATAAAGCTAAGTCTACTTTCTGCTGAGTTTAGTGCATTTGTTTGATTGGCTGGATTAGCCTGATTTAGCCAAGATTAGTCTGCCAATTGATTCTGGGATCAAGACTATACTTTGTCGTGACAAAGGGTGAAAGAGCCTGTTTGTAAGGCATGGTATAGTTGTGTGCTGCATGCACTGTTGTTTGCCTGTTTGCAGGTTTGACTACTTGCACAAGAAACAGACAGGAGGTCAGGGCCAGTTTGGACGTGTCACAGGTTACATGGAGGTGAGTCACGTTACTGCCTTTCTCTCAAGTTGAGTTCAGTTTTGGTTCTTGCACTGAATGGAACTCAGCTGTTTGATTCTTTGTGTGTTTGTTTGTTTGTTTGTTTGTTTGTATGAAGTGTTATTTACGATGTGTAACTTAGCATCAGACTGGTATAAATACCTTGAAGCAGCAATAACAGATCATTTTGTTCAGATCGCAGTAGAATTTCGGTCTGGCTCAACAAAAAGCATTTGATTTCTTTTTCTGCTTTGCTTGTTAACAGGCTGAAGAATAATAATGTAAGTTTCGAATCACAGGACTCCTATTTTGAACTGACAGATTTGAGAGCTGTCTGCATGTAATGTATAGCTCACTTGAGATCCTCTGGTACTTGAATGTTCCCCTTTATTTCAAAAACTGTGCATTTATTGCTCTCTATTCCTCTTAGAATCGATTCAAGACATTCAGACCACTATGATTTTACGAGTGAAATAATGTTTGTGGCATGGATGCTAATCATTTCTTCATAATGAATACTTTCGCTCAGCAGAGTCACACTCCTCGGCAGAGCCTCACAATCATCTATATCACTTTTTTAAAACAGTAAATTCCTTTCCAGCGCATATTTGACACATGCAAAAGACAGGTGTCCCCTGGATTTCACGTAGTTACCTGCTGACCCTGTAGTGCGTGAGGCTTCAGAGGGACGGGTTTGTTGTGAAACTTAGTAGTCTTTATGACTACCTAATTAATAGGCCTTCACAAAAAATTACTTCTTTTGAAAAATGGTAATGGTCGTTTAATGTAAAAGTGATTGTTTTTGAATGACAAGCTTCTGAACATAAGTGTTGGAAAAGAGACACACAAAAACAAGTACCAAGGTACCTCAAATGGTCTTTACCCAGCTGTATTTCATCAATAAATGAGGCGTGATGTGATGTAACTGGTTTTTATTGTGCATTGCTAGCCTCTAGCCCCAGAAGAGAACACCCAGTTGATCTTCAGCGATGAAACCACGGGAACAAACATCCCCAAGAACTTCATACCTGCAATTGAGAAGGTATGTACAGTGGAGTCCGGGTACAACGAATCTCAAGGGAGATACATTTTAGTTCGTTATATCAGTAATTCGCTGCAGAGTTTTCAACCCTAAATGGCCTTAAGACAAGTTTTCCCACTCACCTTCAAATGATCGTCCCATCGATCTTTCCTTGGAGAGTACAATCTCTGCATGTTTTCAACAGCTTCATAATATAATCCATAGAGGCATAGTTCAAATGTTCACTTTACTGTCCCAATTTTAGAAGTAAAATTTAAAAAGTCGTGTAAAAACATGTACATGTACATTCTGATCAATCTCCGATTTCATGGTGTCCACCAGTTCTGGTGCATGTACTACCCTGGCCAAGTTTCCTCTCAAGACATCAAAGAGACCGCCCCATAGGTTAAACTCCCCATAGGTTAAACTCGGTCACTGACCCGGGTGCAGGAAGTGTTTCCTCTCTCATATGAAAGGGGAACCACCTCTCATAGCTAAAACTGGGTCAATGACCCCTGGGAAGAAGGTCAGTGTCTATAAATAAGGCCACCCAGCTAGCCTTGTGACTTTTTAGAGCAGGTCATAGCTTAGCAGCTGATTGGAATAGTGAAAACACAGCGGCGGTGGCTGTTCCGTGCACCTCCCGCTGTTTGTTCAGAGTTCGCTCATCACGCGATGTGCACTTGTGTTTGTGTATTTTTGTCTTTGGAGACAATTATTGACATCAGTTCGTTGTAGCCTTGTGACTTTTAGAGACAAAACGGCTCTGGGGCGATGAAAGCGTGTTTGTTATAAGAGGGGTTCGTTATGCAAATGAGTTCAAAAGGTTCGTTGTTGCCGGAAAGTAACAAGTAAGAAATAGAAGGCTGTCTGCCGGGAAATCAATGGCAGTTCGTTAAAAGCGGGATTTCGTTATACCCAGGTTCGTTATAGCTGGACTCCACTGTATGTCTGTGCTTGCTGTGTGTGTGTGTGTGTGTGTGCATGTGTATTGTATTGTTGTCTGGATGGAATGGTCTGTGATTTTAAGTGAGGTTATAGTCACCTTGATTGAGATGAGATTTTATATCAATGAACATTAATGTGCATAGCATCTTATGAATGTGTGTACAGTTTTATGAAATTCAAAAGGTTTTTTTTTGGGGGGGGGGGGGGGACATACGTGTGATGTAACCGTATTAATGCAACTAAAACAACTGTGTATATATGTGTAAATATGACTGTTACTTTGTGCAGGGTTTTCGCAAGGCCTGTGAAAAAGGTCTGCTGTCAGGACACAAGGTGGCTGGTGTCCGCTTTGTACTGCAGGATGGTAAGTCTTCAACCTTTCTCCACACACGCATCTTCAGTCAGCACCTTGGCAGGCTCACATCCACGTCAGACATCGGACATACACGGATATTTTTTCCAAATGTCCTATACATTTTTCATGCAAGAGGACATATGTCCTATTGTTTTTGTCACAAAGTGGTCATTGTCCGATTCTGCTTTCGTTTGATCTGGACATAGTCAGTACTTTCCAATTTACAGCAGTTTGATTTGCTATTTTATCGATGTTTTGCGAAGCGATGTGTCTCTCCAAGCAGACGAAGCTTGGGGACACTTTAAGTGCTTTGTATAGAGAAGAGCTTCCAAGGGTCGCAACTCTGAATGCTCCAAGCCGGTTGACAGTTTGCCTCCCTTGGCGGTTTTCTTTCTCCGAAAAAGCAACATGCCGCCGAAACAAAAATTGGTGCCAGAAAAAGGCCAGAAGCGTTTGTACTTAAATCTCTGCCCTCATCAGCGGCTAGTGCCACTGAAACTGAGCTCCCTCCGGCCTCTGAGCAGCCAGAGCCAGATGAAAGCGTCGCTCAAGAAAATTCTTTTATTTGTTCTGTTACCTTTGTGACAAGAAACTAGTCAAGTTTGATTAAATTTACGTTAAAAAAATGTCCTATTGATTTATTTTTGTTCTGGACAAATGTCCTATCACTTTTGCATTGTCCAGGACATTTGTCCTATGCCACCTTTCATGGATGTGAGCCCCTGCCTTGGGCAGCTTAGTCAGTGGTGACTTTACCAAACAAAGACAGCTTATCTGCGTGCACCAATCTTTTGTCTTTGAAAAGCTTTTCTTGTTTGACTCCTTTCTTGTACATGTACCTCCCTTTATCACCCCTCTCTTTTACGGGTCCCTCAATATTACGACCGACTTTTCTCTGACGGATGTTTTCTCCTTCTTTGTCTTAGTATTTCTCACCTCCATATTACGTCCCCCTCTCTAATACGACATACGACCGTCCATACGTGGACTTTTAACGACTTTTCCCAAAATTATCACGGGTTTGGTTTACTTTAACTTATATCTCCAGTCGAGTGAGTAGGCGATACGGACACAAACACGTACGTGCTGAACTCCTGTCCGTGTACAACATCACTTCGGCACGCAAACGGCTGAAGCCATGTTTTTTTTGTTTCTATTTCAGGTCATTACTTTATTTTGAATAGATAAAGGTCATTCGCCAGATGTCTGCTTCCCCCCGCGGGTTAGGGGGAAGAATTTACCCGATGCTCCCCAGCATGTTGTAAGAGGCGACTAACGGATTCTGTTTCTCCTTTTACCCTTGTTAAGTGTTTCTTGTATAGAATATAGTCAATTTTTGTAAAGATTTTAGTCAAGCAGTATGTAAGAAATGTTAAGTTCTTTGTACTGGAAACTTGCATTCTCCCAGTAAGGTAATATATTGTACTACGTTGCAAGCCCCTGGAGCAAATTTTTGATTAGTGCTTTTGTGAACAAGAAACAATTGACAAGTGGCTCTATCCCATCTCCCCCCTTTCCCCGTCGCGATATAACCTTCGTGGTTGAAAACGACGTTAAACACCAAATAAAGAAAGTAAAGAAAGAAAGATGTCTGCTTCATTTTGCAAAGAACTGTGCAGGAACTCCTACCTTTTAAACACGCAAAGTTACAGAAACGTTATGAAAGTAATCCAAACATCGAACCAAAACCGAAAGTTGTGATGACGTCATGAAATTTTGCGATGTACGTATGCAAAGCGCGTATAAACATTTTCGGTCTGGCTAACAATGGCGGCCGACGAACACGGTTTTGAAATCTGGAACTGTTCTTGGTTTTCCCCGATCCGTGACCGAATGACGCAATATACAACCACGCGTTCGTTTGAATCAATAAATTCTCCTCAGAATCCCGTCAGTGAAGTTTGAAGGTAAGTAGTTGAGTGTCCTAAATTACTCAACTCTGTGGACAGTCCGTAGTGCAGTTATGTCCCTTGACTTAACTTGACTTGACTTGACTTGGCTACAATTTTACATCTGTTTCAACACACTGCCGCGGTTCTTTACGTCTGCAAAGGCTTATACATTTTGTTCTTTGCGTTTGGGACACTTTTCTTTATTTTTAACCAAATCTTTGCTGGGTATTGTATGACTATGATTAGTAGCTGGTATCAACATCGATGTGCGCATGCTTTTATTCGACCTCAGTTTGTTTATTTCAAACCTTAACCCACGAGTAGTTACGAGGCTTGATTAAACAAGCAAGAAAACTGTGTGGGTAATTAATTGAATAGAAAACAGGTTACCATAATCGTTTAAGGAAAGAATAACATTACTTTGTGGGCACCATCAATCAAAACGCCCATGTCATTCCGGATCATTGACGGACCCGGACATACAACAATCCTCCATGTTACGACCCCTCCATATAACGACCGAATTTCGGTTACATTTTCAAAGTCGTTAGACAGAGGTACCACTGTACTTGAATTCTACCACTTTTTTGCATGGTTAAATGTTGTTTTAGTATGATCAGAGATAATACCAAGCATTTAGAAATATTTGCCAGTTGAAATCTGCCAGTTTCCTTGAAGAGTTTTCTTTTTCTGTGAGTTCCGTGAGATCACTGCATTTATATGGTCTGTTGCTGTAAATTAATGACTGGTTCTTATGGGAGCCAGGGTTCATGTTTGTCAGCTCATAATGCTGTGAGATTTGCTGGCACTGTCATTGATGATGATAGATTGATTGGCTGGCACTGTCATTGATGATGATAGATTGATTGGTCGGCACTGTTATTGATGATTATAGATTGGCTGGCACTGTTATTGATGATGATAGATTGGCTGGCACTGTCATTGATGATGATAGATTGGCTGGCACTGTCATTGATGATGATAGATTGGCTGGCACTCCCGCAGTGGGGCACTGCGGTTATGAAATTAAAAGCCCCTCCTGTTTTTGGAACCGCAGGAGCTTTCTAGTTTGCTGTTAGGTAGATTTTTGGTTCCTCTTTCCTGTCATGCTCTCTTTTTCTTCATGAATTCTTTTCTTTTTTCTGCCTTCTTGCTCATTCACCTGTATTTTTTCCAAAAATCTCTTCTCTTGCCGCTTGTCTCGCGATTCATGTATAGTTTAATCTGTTAGTGTTCTGATGTAAGTCCAGCAGTAGATAGGTTAAGCCTATTTTAACATACTGGAAACTGGTAATCTTCCAGTAGGTATTAATTTAGTTTTACTAAAGCCTGCTGGGACACAAGTAATGGGTTAGTGCATTTGTAAACAGGAATCGCTTGACAAGTGGCCCCCTTCATCCCCCCCTTCCTCGTCCTGATATGGCTCTGCGTAGTCGGCTGGACGTTAAGCAACAAATAAACAAACAAACAAATTGGCTGGCACTGTCATTGATGATGATAGATTGGCTGGCACTGTCATTGATGATGATAGATTGGCTGGCACTGTCATTGATGATGATAGATTGGCTGGCACTGTCATTGATGATGATAGATTGGCTGGCACTGTCATAGATGATAGATTGGCTGGCACTGTCATTGATGATGATAGATTGGCTGGCACTGTCATTGATGATAGATTGGCTGGCACTGTCATTGATGATGATAGATTTGCTGGCACTGTCATTGATGATGATAGATTGATTGGCTGGCACTGTCATTGATGATGATAGATTGATTGGTCGGCACTGTTATTGATGATTATAGATTGGCTGGCACTGTTATTGATGATGATAGATTGGCTGGCACTGTCATTGATGATGATGTACTAACTGGTGAAGACTGACCAGAGCTTGGTGGTTGTAGGTGCCCATCACCCGGTGGACTCCAGTGAGCTGGCCTTCATGACTGCTGGGGACTTCGCTGTCAGGCAGGGTAAGTGTGCTGCAAGTGCTAACAAACACTTCCGCCAGTCAACGCTGCTACAAACACAATGGTGATTGTGGTTTTGCTGTTACAAGAGCGAGAAAACACAACTTTACACAGTCTGTGTGATGCCCTATTCTCACTAAGGAAAGCTTGTGCACAGATCATGCTCAGTGCAGTTCAGAGGCAAATTGCTACATGAGGCTGGGGATGTAAATCACTGAGGAGTGGACCTGATCCTACCTGTGCCCCAAGGTGGTGTACTAGTAATATCACACACATTTCAGATATCACATCATTATTTACATCTTATGCTAGAATGTAACATTCAGTCATATTTCTCTTCCATTGCATCCTGTCTGAGTGACCTGACAAGGCGGCTAAGTGTACAAAATGCAGAATGAATCATAACCATATTTGTGTGTGTGTGTGTGTGTGTGTGCATTGTTTGATGAAGAGTGTGTGCAGTGTTTGTGTGTGAAATGTTTGATGAAGGGTGTGTGTGTGTGCAGTGTTTGATGAAGGGTGTGTGTGTGTGCAGTGTTCGATGAAGGGTGTGTGTGTGTGCAGTGTTTGATGAAGGGTGTGGGTGTGTGCAGTGTTTGAAGTGTGTGTGTGCAGTGTTTGGTGGAGGGTGTGTGTGCAGTGTTTGAAGAAGGGTGTGTGTGTGTGCAGTGTTTGAAGAAGGGTCTGTGTGTGTGTGCAGTGTTTGGTGGAGGGTGTGTGTGTGTGTGTGCAGTGTTTGATGAAGGGTGTGTGTGTGTGCAGTATTTGATGAAGGGTGTGTGTGTAGTGTTTGATTAAGGGTGTGTGTGTAGTGTTTGATGAAGGGTGTGTGTGCAGTGTTTGATGAAGGGTGTGTGTCTGTGTCTGTGTGCAGTGTTTGATGAAGGGTGTGTGCAGTGTTTGATGAAGGGTGTGTGCAGTGTTTGATGAAGGGTGTGTGCAGTGTTTGATGAAGGGTGTGTGTGTGTGTGCAGTGTTTGATGAAGGGTGTGTGCAGTGTTTGATGAAGGGTGTGTGCAGTGTTTCATGAAGGGTGTGTGCAGTGTTTGATGAAGGGTGTGTGCAGTGTTTGATGAAGGATGTGTGTGTGTGTGCAGTGTTTCAGAAGAAGGGTGTGTGCAGTGTTTGATGAAGGGTGTGTGCAGTGTTTGATGAAGGGTGTGTGTGTGTGTGCAGTGTTTCAGATGAAGGGTGTGTGTGTGTGTGCAGTGTTTGATGAAGGGTGTGTGTGTGTGTGCAGTGTTTGAGATGAAGGGTGTGTGTGTGTGTGCAGTGTTTCAGATGAAGGGTGTGTGTGTGTGTGCTGTGTTTGATGAAGTGTGCGCAGTGTTTGATGAAGCGTGTGTGTGTGCAGTATTTGATGAAGGGTTTGTGTGTATGTGCAGTGTTTGATGAAAGGTGTGTGTGTAGTGTTTTAGATGAAGTCGAGTGTGTGTGCAGTGTTTTAGATGAAGGGTGTGTGTGTGTAGTGTAGTGTTTGATGAAGGGTGTGTGTGTGTGTGCAGTGTTTGATGAAGGGCAGTGGCACTTACTGGAGCCTGTGATGATGGTGGAGGTGAACGTTCCCCAGGAGTACCAAGGTGGCGTGATGGCCGGCCTCACCAAGAGACACGCCATCGTCACCGGCACCGACGCCAATGAAGGCTACTTCACCATCTTCTGTGAGGTGCGAGTTCTCGTGCAGTCAACAAACACACACACAGGTGGCGGCCTGGGAGACCTAACCAAATTAAGCACCATAGTCACCACACATGCACAAACATGTACATATCGATACACACACAGAGATTTTCAATGTATTTGGAGGGCAGATTCATCTTTATGTCACCTTCTCCCACCTCCTCCACCCCCCCCCCCCCCACTTCACCCCCCACTCCCTGTTTAATTGAATTTCTCTAAAGGCAAGAAGAGGGGTAAAGGTTACCTTAATGAGCTGAAATTAGTTTGCATTTCTAGCTTGCCTTCTGGTCTAGCATGTGCCAATATCGCCTGTGTTCACGACTTCAAATTGTATAAGTTTCTGTCATGTGGCATTGCTGATTTTATTTTATTTGTACTACTAGTCTGTGGCCTTTCAATCCCTCTATTCCAAATGTTTGTTTGTGATAGTGTACTTCATAGTATACCTTCATAGTTTATGCTTGCTTGATGTGTTTTGTTAAGAGATAAAGTCTTCTGAGCTTCTTTGTATGACAATGACAGGCCTCTCCATAGTTACATTTTATGGGTTGTAGGCTCCACTGAATGAGATGTTTGGCTACGCTACGGAGCTGCGCTCACTGACTCAAGGCAAAGGGGAGTTCACGATGGAGTACAGTCGCTACTGCCCCGCGCTCCCTGCCACCCAGGAGGAGATTATCGCTCAGTATGAAGAGGAGTGCAACTCATCAACAGACAGCAAGAAGAAGAAGAGGAATTGACCCTAGTGCCCACTTAGATAGACATTTAAGAGAGTCAGAGGAATGCAAGTGTGTGTGAGATTTGTGAATGCAAGATTGAAATGTGTGTAAGTTGACAAGTGTAGAATAGTGAAGCAAGTGTCAGTGTGTGTAAAGAAAGGCAGTGATAATAGTGCTGTGTTTCTCAATGCAGTGCAACATGAACCGGACATGAGTATGCAGCAGAGAGTGACAGACATCTGAAGTATGTGAATTTGGCTGATTGCATGTGGCTGATCTTGTGAATGAAGGGAAGAAAAATTGTGCTGCAACTGATTCACCTCATTTTTTATTTCTTTGGAATGCAGCATTAGATGTGCTTGTCTTGAATGTTTATATGATGTGTTCCAACAGGAACAATTGTAGCAGTAGACAAGTAGTAGTCTTTTCTTGCTGACTCCTCATAGAATGTCAGCTGTAATTTTGGAAGGCACGCAGCTTTGTAATGGTGAGGACAGTGCTGGCAACCACTTGCACAATCTTGCAGTACATTTCTAAGGAGGAAAGTTGTCACCGAAATAAGTGCAAAGAGTCATTAACAAGAAACTGTTGTCTTGGAACTTGGTACTGAACATTTGCTATGTAGTGGCTTTGCTCTGACACACAGTGCTCATCTACTGGGATTTCTCTGACATGGAAAGTTACTGACAACAATGTGTTTGAAAAGTGTTTTGAGTTCTTTCTCTTCCTGTTGTCATTATTTTGCCATGAGCAGGAATAATTGAAGTTAAACTGCTGGTTTATGAAAAGGGGTGGATCTATTGAAATGAAAAAAAGTTTACCCAGTTATTTAGGTGCAAAAGAAAAAGAACACTAAGTGGTGAGCTGCTTCAGTTAGAGAAAGCTCCCATAGCTACCACAACAGTCAAAGAAAGCAAGAACAAACTCCCATAGCTACCACGACAGTCAGAGAAAGCTAGAACAAACTCCCATAGCTACCACAACAGTCAGAGAAAGCAAGAACAAACTCCCATAGCTACCACGACGGTCAGAGAAAGCAAGAACAAACTCCCATAGCTACCACAACAGTCAGAGAAAGCAGGAACAAACTCCCATAGGTACCACAACAGTCAGAGAAAGCAAGAACAAACTCCCATAGCTACCACGACAGTCGGAGAAAGCAAGAACAAACTCCCATAGCTACCACAACAGTCAGAGAAAGCAAGAACAAACTCCCATAGCTACCACAACAGTCAGAGAAAGCAAGAACAAACTCCCATAGCTACCACAACAGTCGGAGAAAGCAAGAACAAACTCCCATAGCTACCACGACAGTCAGAGAAAGCAAGAACAAACTCCCATAGGTACCACAACAGTCAGAGAAAGCAAGAACAAACTCCCATAGCTACCACAACAGTCAGAGAAAGCAAGAACAAACTCCCATAGCTACCACGACAGTCAGAGAAAGCAAGAACAAACTCCCATAGCTACCACGACAGTCAGAGAAAGCTAGAACAAACTCCCATAGCTACCACAACAGTCAGAGAAAGCAGGAACAAACTCCCATAGCTACCACAACAGTCAGAGAAAGCAGGAACAAACTCCCATAGCTACCACAACAGTCAGAGAAAGCAGGAACAAACTCCCATAGCTACCACAACAGTCAGAGAAAGCTAGAACAAACTCCCATAGCTACCACGACAGTCAGAGAAAGCTAGAACAAACTCCCATAGCTACCACAACAGTCAGAGAAAGCAGGAACAAACTCCCATAGCTACCACAACAGTCAGAGAAAGCTAGAACAAACTCCCATAGCTACCACGACAGTCAGAGAAAGCTAGAACAAACTCCCATAGCTACCACAACAGTCAGAGAAAGCAAGAACAAACTCCCATAGCTACCACGACAGTCGGAGAAAGCAAGAACAAACTCCCATAGCTACCACAACAGTCAGAGAAAGCAAGAACAAACTCCCATAGCTACCACAACAGTCAGAGAAAGCAAGAACAAACTCCCATAGCTACCACAACAGTCAGAGAAAGCAAGAACAAACTCCCATAGCTACCACGACAGTCAGAAAAAGCAAGAATAAACTCCCATAGCTACCACAACAGTCAGAGAAAGCAAGAACAAACTCCCATAGCTACCACAACAGTCAGAGAAAGCAAGAACAAACTCCCATAGCTACCACGACAGTCAGAGAAAGTAAGAACAAACTCCCATAGCTACCACGACAGTTAGAGAAAGCTAAAACAAACTCCCACAGCTACCACGACAGTCAGAGAAAGCAAGAACAAACTCCCATAGCTACCACGACAGTCAGAGAAAGCAAGAACAAACTCCCATAGCTACCACAACAGTCAGAGAAAGCAGGAACAAACTCACATAGCTACCACAACAGTCAGAGAAAGCTAGAACAAACTCCCATAGCTACCACGACAGTCAGAGAAAGCTAGAACAAACTCCCATAGCTACCACAACAGTCAGAGAAAGCAAGAACAAACTCCCATAGCTACCACAACAGTCAGAGAAAGCAAGAACAAACTCCCATAGCTACCACAACAGTCAGAGAAAGCAAGAACAAACTCCCATAGCTACCAGGACAGTCAGAGAAAGCAGGAACAAACTCCCATAGCTACCACAACAGTCAGAGAAAGCAGGAACAAACTCCCATAGCTACCACGACAGTCAGAGAAAGCAAGAACAAACTCCCATAGCTACCACGACAGTCAGAGAAAGCAGGAACAAACTCCCATAGCTACCACAACAGTCAGAGAAAGCAAGAACAAACTCCCATAGCTACCACAACAGTCAGAGAAAGCTAGAACAAACTCCCATAGCTACCACGACAGTCAGAGAAAGCTAGAACAAACTCCCATAGCTACCACAACAGTCAGAGAAAGCAAGAACAAACTCCCATAGCTACCACAACAGTCAGAGAAAGCAAGAACAAACTCCCATAGCTACCACAACAGTCAGAGAAAGCAAGAACAAACTCCCATAGCTACCAGGACAGTCAGAGAAAGCAGGAACAAACTCCCATAGCTACCACAACAGTCAGAGAAAGCAGGAACAAACTCCCATAGCTACCACGACAGTCAGAGAAAGCAAGAACAAACTCCCATAGCTACCACGACAGTCAGAGAAAGCAGGAACAAACTCCCATAGCTACCACAACAGTCAGAGAAAGCAAGAACAAACTCCCATAGCTACCACAACAGTCAGAGAAAGCAAGAACAAACTCCCATAGCTACCAGGACAGTCAGAGAAAGCAGGAACAAACTCCCATAGCTACCACAACAGTCAGAGAAAGCAGGAACAAACTCCCATAGCTACCACGACAGTCAGAGAAAGCAAGAACAAACTCCCATAGCTACCACGACAGTCAGAGAAAGCTAGAACAAACTCCCATAGCTACCACAACAGTCAGAGAAAGCAAGAACAAACTCCCATAGCTACCACGACAGTCAGAGAAAGCAAGAACAAACTCCCATAGCTACCACAACAGTCAGAGAAAGCAAGAACAAACTCCCATAGCTACCACGACAGTCAGAGAAAGCAAGAACAAACTCCCATAGCTACCACGACAGTCACAGAAAGCTAAAACAAACTCCCATAGCTACCACAACAGTCAGAGAAAGCTAGAACAAACTCCCATAGCTACCACAACAGTCAGAGAAAGCAAGAACAAACTCCCATAGCTACCACAACAGTCAGAGAAAGCAAGAACAAACTCCCATAGCTACCACGACAGTCAGAGAAAGCAAGAACAAACTCCCATAGCTACCACGACAGTCAGAGAAAGCAGGAACAAACTCCCATAGCTACCACAACAGTCAGAGAAAGCAGGAACAAACTCCCATAGCTACCACGACAGTCAGAGAAAGCAGGAACAAACTCCCATAGCCACCACGACAGTCAGAGAAAGCAGGAACAAGCTCCCATAGCTACCACGACAGTCAGAGAATCCCTTTGTTGACATTGTGTCTGGCATACGTCATGTTTGGTATATTCACCACTCATCAGAATTAAATTGTGATACTATTTACATTATATTCCTCATGTGTGTTTGCTTTTATTATTTTGTGGATATAACTTTACTTGTTGTGTGGTGTGGTTCTGTTTAGGTTGGCACCTGCGTGTATGATGCCAAAAAGGAGAGTTTGGAGGCACTAGGCTTTAGCGTTAATAGTGGAAGGAAATTGCATTTGCAAAAGCAGTCGATTGTTCCTGTACAAGTTCATCCACTGGACAACCCCCAATCCCCCCCCCCCCCCCCTCTTTGCCAAGCCGGCAAGCAAAAATAAAATGTCAGTTCTGCATGAGTCACATAACAAAGTGAGATGTGTTTTCCATTTATTTTGACATTGTACTCCAAATGATGAAACATATAGCATGGTTCGCAGAACATGTTGATTGACATAACAAATAAGTGGCATAGATGTACAAAAGCCATACATGCGACTGCACTAGTTAAAAGTGAGTGAAACCTTCACATGCATAAAGACAATCTTCTTTACTTTCAACGGGTAACACAACTTTCATGGACATCTAATCCTGTTTCATTCAAACATGTACAGCTAAACCCAACACCGTTTCACACAAGTTTCACTAAGTTAAGCCGTAATGCACTGTCCCTGTTATACAGTGGAACCCGCCATTGTAGACCTCGCTTTTACATCTTTTCTCTTCATAACTTGTTCATTTACCTCCATTTTAAGACTCCCCCCCCCCCCCTTTTACAGAGACGGGGAATCGAGACGAGGGTCGTGGTGTATGTGTGTGTGTGTAGAGCAATTCAGAGAAAAAATACGGGCCGATCTTCATGAAACTTGACATGAGTTCCTGGGTATGATATCCCCAGACGGATTTTTTCATTTTTTTGGATAAATGTCTTTGATGACGTCATATCCAGCTTTTAGTGATAGTTGAGGCGGAACTGTCACGTCCTCATTTTTCAACAAAATTGAATCAAATTTCGGTCAAGCAATCTTTGACTCAGTCCAGACTTTGGGATTGCATTTCAGCTCGGAAGCGTAAAAGATTAGTTAATTAGTTTTCTCATTATTAAAGTTGTCATTAAAAACGAATTTTCACATACAGATTAAAAAATCATTGCATTGTATTTCTTGTCTTCTCCTGAATTCAAATATATATATATATGTTATGTTTACTTTAAAAACGCACTCAGAATTAAAGAAAATAGGCTGAGTATAATGTTCGCATGCTTCGCAGATATGAGCGTGACGCGTCTTTGTCTTAGGGCATGGTTAGCCGAGACTGAATGTAGTCTCGCCGATGATTGGTTTGTGGAGTACATCTTTTACTTTGATGCCTCAATTGACTAAATGTTTTGATATCGCTTTGAGCGACTTGTTTTGAGATTTGTGGAGGTCTTAAAGGGGGGGGTTCCACTGTACCATGGACATCAAGTCCTTCAAACTTTCTTGAGCACAAACAATACTAACTGTGACAGGAAGCAGACATGGGATTCTGAAGTCTCCAATCTACTGAAATTACTAACAGTAAGCAAAGCTGTAGTTTATACATGTACCTACTCTTTAAGTGCTGATTTTGAGAAAACACAAAACCCCTTCAGCTGGGGCTTAACCATTTTCAGACAATTGTACATTTATAAGAAAAAACTCGTATCTGAGAGCAGGACTCTTACCTCAAAGCTCTGAAGAAAAAGTGCGTTCTACTATCTGACTTGAGATGCTCGAAAGACTTGAAACAGCAGAGTTCCTGAAAATGTTTTAATGGTACTGTGGCGTGGGAGAGAAATTCTGCATGACATTGTTCTTAGAATGTTTTGCTGTCTGCGTCGGTTCCGATCGCAGGAGAAGAAACACTCCAAATCAATAAGTTTCTTGCATGAATAAAAAATGGGGCGGGGATATAGCTCAGTTGGTAGCGCGCTGGATTTGTATTCAGTTGGCCGCTGTCAGCGTGAGTTCGATCCCAGGTTCGGCGGAAATTTATTTCAGAGTCAACTTTGTGTGCAGACTCTCTTCGGTGTCCGAACTCCCCCCCGTGTACACTACATTGGGTGTGCACGTTAAAGATCCCACGATTGACAAAAGGGTCTTTCCTGGCAAAATTGCTTAGGCACAGTTAATAATTGTCTACCTATACCCGTGTGACTTGGAATAATAGGCCGTGAAAGGTAAATATGCGCCGAAATGGCTGCAATTACTGGCCGTATAAAATTTCATCTCACACGGCATCACTGCAGAGCGCCTAGAACTGTACCCACGGAATATGCGCGATATAAGCCTCATTGATTGATTGATTGATAAAATTGATGTGAGGCCATCTCTTGAACAGCTTCAAACATTAACAGTCAACTTTGGCAGTGCTCATACATATGTGAGAAGATAACCACTGTTATTTAAAAGCTTTTGAAACAAATCGCTCAGTCCCTCTCACACCCACCCTTATTATTAACTAAGCTTTCAAAAGAATTTAGGAGTCAAAACAATACCCAGGTACCTAATATGAAGTAGTTGCTATCTATCGCACTGAAAGCAATTCAGTATGAAAACGAAGAAATGAACAACAGAGACATTTACTTTACAGATATTTTAAAGGATTTTCAAAATAGAAAATTCTTCAGAAAATGAAGTTCCCGTAAATCAATTTCAGTCAAACTGCTGTTTTTAACCTTTTTGAGACCTTATGGTTTTTTGTTGACTCACATGCGAAGCAAAAGTGAGTCTATGTACTCACCCGAGTCGTCCGTCCGTCCGGACGTCCGGAAAACTTTAACGTTGGATATTTCTTGGACACTATTCAGTCTATCAGTACCAAATTTGGCAAGATGGTGTATGATGACAAGGCCCCAAAAAACATACAGAGCATCTTGACCTTGCTTCAAGGTCAAGGTCGCAGGGGCCATAAATGTTGTCTAAAAACCAGCTATTTTTCACATTTTTCCCATTTTCTCTGAAGTTTTTAAGATTGAATACCTCACCTACATATGATATATAGGGCAAAGTAAGCCCCATCTTTTAATACCAGTTTGGTTTACCTTGCTTCAAGGTCAAGGTCACAGGAGCTCTTCAAAGTTGGATTGTATACATATTTTGAAGTGACCTTGACCCTGAACTATGGAAGATAACTGTTTCAAACTTAAAAATTATGTGGGGCACATGTTATGCTTTCATCATGAGACACATTTGGTCACATATGATCAAGGTCAAGGTCACTTTGACCCTTATGAAATGTGACCAAAATAAGGTAGTGAACCACTAAAAGTGACCATATCTCATGGTAGAAAGAGCCAATAAGCACCATTGTACTTCCTATGTCTTGAATTAACAGCTTTGTGTTGCATGACCTTGGATGACCTTGACCTTGGGTCAAGGTCACATGTATTTTGGTAGGAAAAATGTGTAAAGCAGTTCTTAGTGTATGATGTCATTGCTAGGTTTAGTTACCCTAAAGGTCGAGGTCAAGCATGTGAGTCGTATGGGCTTTGCCCTTCTTGTTTATTATAATTTTTTGATCCACTGAAAAAAAAAGAGTATCTGTTTGACCTGGTTCTCTGCATTTCACTTCTTGTTTCTACAATGTATCACAGAGTTGGTGAAATGAAAGTGTAAATGAGGATGATATGCACAATATGTCCAATGAAAATAACAACCATGAGTGGAAAGGACATGCATTCAGCAAGGCTTGATGGTACAATTGACAGCTAGGCTGCCGAGCAAGCCAGTGTCTCACAAACAACAATACCCATAGGGCAAGCCTATCTTCATTAAAACAACCCAAAAGGAACACATCATACAACATCTAAACAATCTCATGAAGCAAGAACGAAATACTTGCGCACCAACAAAGTCACTATCAAACTTGCCTACCTATTCTTCTTCTTCGTTCATGGGCTCCCACGGTTTTTATGTGTATGACCGTTTTTACCCTGCCATTTAGGCAGCCATACGCTGCTTTCGGGGGATGCATGCTTGTTATATTTGTGCTTCTATTACCCACCAAACTCTGTCTTACATGGATTACAGGATCTTTTCTGTTCGCACTTGGTCTTGTGCAAGCGTGTACACACAAAGGGGGATAAGGCATTACTTAGCAGGTCTGCACAAAAGTTGACCTTGGAGATCGGAAAAATCTCCACCTTAACCCACCAGGCGCGGCCGGAATTCGAACTCACGACCTTCCGCTTTGGAGGTTGGCGTCTTACCACCAAGCCATTGCGCCCGTCTGTGTTCATATTGCTTTTAGCAATTCCAGACTTGCTGAGCAGCCATGTAGCTAGAACTAATTCACCTACTGGTGCAACGCAGACACTGCTGCGCTGGAATGTATAAGTGGTAAGAACCAAGCTAAACAAAGCATTTACAGTAGCAAGTGCATACATAGATTTACAGCTAACAAACAAACTATCAAAAAGCCTCATGAAAAGACATGTATTGTAAGATCAGCTGTTGGTGACAGGCTTCAACTGATTGTAGCTCGCTTTCCTAGTAACGTAGGCATACACTTAGCGAATGATGATACAGAATGTTGGCTGATGGTTGTTTGCAAAAGGCAATTTTACATCTCACTTTTGAAGAAGGAAAAGGCTGGCAATGAAGTGAGCCCATTATCACCACAATGGATTGTGACAGTGGAACCTTCACAAGTATATATTCAGGCTGGGCTGTATGGCTTGATAGCTTGTGCTTCAGTGTATGCAACAACCATGACAAATAACTGGTCAGTTACTGCTGCAACACCCATGTCAAGGTCAAGATGGCAGCCACAAGTAAATGTCAAAGAGTGTGGTCAAGGTCATTTCAAGGTCAAGATTAACTAACAGGAGCAGCTGGCATCTTGTTCCAGCGAGTCCATCATGGGTTCCTTTGGTTTCAGTTCTATGTCTGGGTGTTGGGTTAAGGAATATACAACACATCAAGGCTGCAAAAGAGTCATTGATAGCTGATGGCATCAGCAATTATGCACAGTCAGGCATTCTTTTCCTGCAAGAGTCTAAGTTTGAGGTCATACACAAATGAAAAGGTCATGTGCAGTTAGTGCCTTGCAAGTTAAAAGAGCAGTGCTGCTTAAGCTGGACCAGCTAAGTTGATTCGGGTTTCTCACAATTTGACAAACCACCCATGGCCTGGTTTTAGGCGATTTTGAAAATGCTCAAATTGTGTCATGCATGATGAACACACCTCAGACAGTGATATGTGGCTCAATGTGACAGTATACAGGGCTTATATTCACTGCTGTATGTAACAGCACAAATTCAGCCAATTTTTCACACAATTTGAATCTCAATATACTTTCTGTCCAAATGTGTACATGTACTTCGAAATGTTATAGGCTGTTTATTTTCTGTGCCTGCCACAATCACTTCGGCAGTGTTTGCTCTTTCTTTCTTTCTTTATTTGGTGTTTAACGTCGTTTTCAACCACGAAGGTTATATCGCGACGAAGTGTTTGCTCATGTCACTGTGTTGTATTGTGGTACTTGCGATGAGAAGCCCTTTGGACGACAGGACGCCTCCCAGTAACGTAATACTTATGTAATCCCTAAATATCATCTACAAGTAAATACCAAGCATTGGCTGCAGTCGATGCATGGTGATACTTGCTTCAGGTTTTTCCAACATGCTGATGTTACTAAAACTAGCATTGGGAGTTCTAGGAAAATGTTCAAGGGAAGTAACTCACTAGTGCGGCAATCATGCAAACCTTTTTGCATGTTACAGAACTTCTGAGATAGGATGAATCATTTAGTCCCTGCAGTTTGGTGATAAATGCTTATTATGGTAAGGGTTTAGAAAAAGAAAAGAATTGAAGATTTATTTTACAAAATCTTGACTTGAGGAGATGACGACTCGAATTTGACCTTTGTGGATTAGCGTTCTGGAACGGTACTGACTGCGCTATCAAGAATAACTAGGACCAAAATGTTTTTAATTATTTGGGGCAAAAAAGTAAATGTATACTTTGAGGAAACGTTACTCGTGAGTTCTTGAGCATTCTTATTTTGTTTCTTCTAAGTCTGTTGGCAAAATGTGTAAAATACATTTGCAAGATATTCTGTTCATACCACTGGCAAGCATTTTCATTTCATTTCATTTCATTTTCATTACTTTATTGTCCCATCGCTGGGAAATTCGGGTCGCTTCCTCCCAGTGGAAAGCTAGCAGCAACGGAGTCGCGCTACCCAGGTGTCTGCGTGTTTAGGTGTATTCAGCCACCTGCACTTATGGCAGAATGACCAAGGTCTTTTACGTGCCATTGTGATGACACGGGGGTGGGACATGGCTTCCGTCTCTGGGTCTGCACATAAAGTTGACCCGTGTCCGTCCCGGCCCGAATTCGAACCTGTGACCTTCCGATCACAAGTCCAGTGCTCTACCAACTGAGCTACCGGGCAGGCTAAACCAAGAGACAAGACAGGCTTGGTGTGGGAGGTAAATACTGTATATAAATAGTCTGAACTTAGCTAGCAGAAAGTTATCACGCTGTTTCTAGCATTTGTGCCGAATGTTTTTGTTGACAAAGATTAGGCAAAGTGAAACTAAAGGGTTTTTGAAACTGCAATGCCTTCATAAAACTAAACAAATTTAGTTTGCTCTAAATGTTGCTACAGTAGTTTTAGTGGTTTGGTGATTGTATAAAATCAAAAGCTTGTATGGATCACACTGCCAAAATAACAGATGCAGACCTGACTGGATAAACAAGAAAAATGTCTAAGTTCCAATGTGGTTTATTGTTTGGCAATTTGTAGTGCAGGACAGTTTTTATGAGCCACAGTTTCTGAAACCCTGAGTAGGGATTTATAACCAAGATTTTGTCCCAAAAACAAATTATAATCAAACTGAGGTGAACCAATTACAAAGATGAACAGTTTTGGCAATAAGAAGGAAACTGTGATCTTTTATGAATTTAAAAAAACAACTTGAGCCAATTTGGGCGATTTTGTTTTTATGTAGTGACATACTGTGTCCCTCTTTCTCTTCATATGCATTCTCCTTTGATAAAGCGACAAGGGATCATGTTTTTGAAGTTCCCCGATTGCTTACAATAAACAGAGAATCTAAAACGATTAACGATTAAGGTAGATAAAGCAAATCGAACTATGATCCGAAACAAACTTGTTCATAAGCATTTGTGGCTCTCCGTGTGTACTTGTTGATTGGGAGGGTACTAGGTCACTTTCTCCACTCAAATGGTGCTCAGATCTACATGTTTTTCTGTTCCTTTGTGAATGTTAAAATGTGAATATCTCAGTGGTGCACTCTTATCAAAGCAAAAAGTGTTTTTATGGCTAAAGTTCACAAGATTTTCTCATTTGGATTTCTGACTAGCGGATGATGACCAAGATAACAATGCAGCAACAGTTTTATGTTTCGACTCTCAAGGCTGATCGTTTTTGCGCATAGTCTAGCACAGTAGTAGTTAAAACTGCACACTTGCCAGACCTATTTGTTTTGACTCAAATTGCATCCAGGATTTCGACAAGGTTTTCCTTTAGCTTGCAGGTATTTTTCCAGTCTGTTTGAGAAGAAAAGATAAATCCAGGTTGGTAGCTATGAAGAAAGCGATTATAATGAATGTAAAGCTGAATGATAAAACACATAGAAATTTTTGATTTGAAGGCAATTTTTATTCCTTCATGAAGTCACAGGTTTTCGTAAACCTTTCACATGGGAACAGGTAGGCTAGTCATAACGATCTTTTGGATGTATGTGTACACACATAAATGTTAGAAACATGCAGAACAAGAAAATAACTGAGATTACATGTATAAAATATACGCAGATCTGTATGCAAATATTTTAATTCCACAACTTGCAAAAAGGTTCCCTTAATTATCAATACAAAAACCAGGTTGATTCCCTCAGTCATGCCTGTCAGTGGTGATTACCGATATAGGACATATCTAGGTGGGCTCAAGGTAACTCTCACACTCTGCGTGCAACCACTCTCACACATCCCTTTCCCCCTTTTCCTTGCTTATAGGCAGCACAACACAATTGCTCACACCATAAATATTATAAAGTTATGATTACTGTCAGCACTTGCATAGTGTACTGTAAATAAGAAGCATACGAAATCTAAGTTGCCACATAAATAAACTGCATCTTCTTGCCCAAATCCATAGTACGCTCTCTCAACTGTGCTCAAATATGTCTTTGATGCTATTTTATGTGCTGAGCACATTATCTCTTTTAACCCTTACACTGGTGCAATTCTGTAATACATGGTACATAGCCACTGGTGAATTAACAGAAAGAAAAATTAAAGAAAAACGGTCATATAGGTTTTCGCATCCATGGGAGGTAATCAGAACCGACCAAACAGACTGCTGAGCCAATATCGCGACATATGTCGTGACAACCAGGTGACAGTATACGTAAAGTTGCGCGACATATGTCGCGACAACCAGCCTAAGGGTCAATACGTTTTTCTCTTTTATCTAAAATAAATAAACTGAATAAACAGAGAAATAATGTCTCTGTTGTAGAACAGCCAATGATTGTAACAATGATAAATAAATATAAGGAAAATAAATACATGTGCCAGGGGAGACAGTCAACCTGACGTAGTGGCAAAAAAGTCTGGGTCTTCAAGGGCTGCAGATTGTAATTACGCCACGAAAAACAACATGGCAACACTTTACCTATAAACCACCTCAGACCAAGCAACACTCCTGCAACTGTCAACCACAAAAGACCAGATTTTGGCCCAGTTACGCCACAAATCCTGAACAGATGCAAAAAAAGGCAACACAATAGCTGTATGACAAGAAGAAACAATAACACTGAGGCGTGATAAACAATTCAGTCAACCGAATGCGCTGAAATACGTCCCGGGGGGAATAGACAAAAATGAATTTTAAGCAGCTTGTTCCAAAACCAAAGAAAGTGATTATTTAACCGTTTTCTTCATTTCTAAGCACATGTTTTCAATAAAGCACTACAAAACTATATATTTTTGGATACAGGAAGCAATAGGGAACACAATGATATCACTTTTCGGATTCAAGTTCCAATTTTTACAAAAACGAAAAAAATGACAAATTTTGAATTTTAGAGGTATTGTACCAAACTGAAATGCAATCCCCTAGTCTGGACCAGGCCAAACATTGTGAAAAAAATGTAAATCACATTGATGAAAAAATGTGACCGTAACAGTGCCGCCTCTACTTTTGCAAACAGGCAAATATGACGTAATCAAACTGTCCTATCAAAATTCGGAGAAAAACGGCACAAGAACATTCCCTCAAGACTATCCAGTCGAATTTCATAAAGATCCATTGAGTAGTTTTTGAGATATGCTTCCTACACACACAGATACATACATCCACACATTATCCGGGAGATAATCCTCATTCAAGTATTGACTGAATGTAAAAAGAAGAAGAAAAAAATATATGAATGTCTGAAAGAGAAACAACAACAAATCTGTGACCAAAACAAAGGATACATCCAATTAACAGAAGAATACAATAAAAAGCAACACTAGGATAACAATCTTAACTTTCACCTACATGCCACACAAATGAATATTTGCTCTTTTTTTGATATGTACACTGTACACAATAATCTCTGCCTGGACCACAGCGCTCCGATAATCACATTTAAAAATGAAGAATTTGTCTCAAAACGATGTGAAGATGAAAAGTGAAAGACAGAAGTGCTTCCTTGTAAGACAAAATGAAAGGCGATACATTTAATAACATCCCAGAATCATTGGACAGAAGCCAGTAACACTGCCATACTTCACGCTTTATTTCACAAAAATAGAATTCTCTCCCTCTCAGTCCCACTACCATGCACACTCCTACATTAACAAGGTAAGTATGTAAAGACATATCACTTCATGCACTGACAATAGCAAAACAAAACAGGAAAACATAACAGAAATGACATGGCTGAGTTCAAATCATTCCTCTAGTTTGATACTCATCATACCTGAATAGAAATTAACAACAAAACTCACGACTGTCACAAAATGATGAGAATGCAAACATGCATTTATTTATATTCCCATAATTTTCAGAAATTCTATTTGCCGGGAATAAAAGTATACTGAGTCATAGACCAAATAGCCTGGACCGCCAACTCGTCACGTGACCCTTCGAGGTTACGACTCTCGACTTTCAGGGGCGCGTGACGTCCGGTTTGAAAGGCCAGCGATTCGAAGACAGTGAAAAGAAAGCACGCTCCAGTTATTTGTGACAATGGGAGGTGACAATGAACTGGATTTTCCAAAACTCCAAACTAAACTTAACAAAACTCATCGAAAAACATGTTCCATATGCACTTTTGCTGAGTTTATTTTAGCATTTTCAGAACTTACCTCGGCAACTTCGTCCATGTTTACAATCGACACCGGATATGACATCCCCCCGATTTCTGAAAGGCCATGTAAGCGTAGGTTCCTAAATGCGAGTGCCGCTACCTCGTAATAGAGAGAAAGAGCGGAGAGAAAGCTAGTTGGCGGTCCAGGATAAATGGTCTATTACTGAGTATACTGCGTCTATGATGAAAAACAGTTTTGACTGGCATCAAAACTACGGATTCTCTTTGACTGTTGGAAAGAGGTTAATAACTTTCTGGTTGAAAAACAGCAACTGTGTTTTGGGTGCGAAACAGCTGAAAAAGAGAATCACAACCCCAATTCTGCTATCTATCTGTCACTTGTACTTTTAGCTGTGGATGTCATTTATGCAATCATTACAATTTATATGTACGCTTACTCAGAGGTCAAAACAAAACATGTGGTAAGTGTACAGAGCCACCATGGCACAAACCTGGCAATGAAGAACCAGATGGGTGAAGAGTTACTACCTTTGCTTTTATCAATCAACTTTTCCTCGTCTCAGCCTGTGCCACTGAAAACACAACTACTTTCCTGCTCTGAAAGATATTGCTGTTAAATATTCCTTTTGCACTATTTACAAATCAGGAACAACAAAGAGAATCTATTAACAGTAAGTATTACAGCCTAACAATCTTGCAAATCACAATAACTTGTCTCCTATAATGTCATATAAATCATATAACCCAATCTGACACACAAAGCATTCTAACAACATGCACAGGTCCTGGCATGAAACATCTGTACACATGAACCAAGGATGAACCATTCACACAAAGTTTGATTTGAAAATCTATCAGAAAACAGTGCTTTGTCAAGTTGTTTAACACACGATCACTACTTTGTTCAATGACAGCTGGGTGAAAAGCTATGTAGCTGGAATAGTGGCAGCCAGGCTGCGGCACACTGTCCAGCTGAGCGTCACACAAGCTCTCAAAACTCATTCAAGAGACAAGAAAATTCAGCACCAATATTTCCTTATTTCTCTTTTACTGCGCTTCTTTTTTTCTATCATCTCTCCAACGAAAATAAAGTCTTTATTGTAATTATTTGATCAATATACCTACTTTGCCCTTGAAATGAGTCATGTCCCCGCAAAGAACATTCACCAACCTTATTATATGCCCCACACATTTGTAAGGAACTGTACAAACTTGCCACCTAATTTACATTGATTCAACATATCTTGTCAAATAACATAGGCTTCAAAGCATCTTCAAGAGCTGAAAAACTTGATAAGCTCAAAGAGCTTCCTAAATCTTTTTGAATTTGAATCAGCAAAATTTAAGAACCTTTACAGAACACGTTTTACACGAAAGTGTAAACTAATTTCTATGGCGACACCAGCTTGCCTGGTTTAAAGTATTATACAGGTCTCTAGACATTCTTTACCTTGCCTTGTTTGCTGACAGAAGATTAGATGAAGTTAATCAACCCCGCAGCTGTAATTATTCTCACCAACCTTCTTTTAAGTTCTACAGTTCCAAAGCCTCTCAGTTTTTGTTGCAAGGTTCACCACAGGAAATAAACAAAGATATTTTAATGATAATTCTGAATATCTAAGGGGTGGTGGATCCTCAACGAAAACAAACATTCTGCTGATTACTTTACTGTCCATGCAACGCTCTTTTAGAAAATCTTGTTTGTCTAATAGCTCAAGTGTCTAGGAGGCAATCACAGGAGATTACAGTCCACTGTATGTATTGCAACATCGAAAGAAAAAAAGGAAAAAAGCTTTGTGCGTTGGAGATGACAACACTCAGCATGCACATCCCCCTTCCTGGGCCTGGGGCTCTGCTGGGGTTTCTTTCAAATGGACCTCCGTCACTGGGGCTACGTTAAGGAAATCAACACAACTTAAAACACGCAACAAGCAACCCATTTGCATTCAGCTCAAACTCAAGATAAGCACACACATCACAAAATTGAAAAAGAAAGTCAGATTTTAAGCACAACTCACAAAACTAAATAGGATATCAAACTGAGACTGAGAGGGAAAACACAATGCAAACAACTGATGTGACTGTTGTGGAAATAGCAGAGAGAAAGAAAAGAGCATCAGAATGAAGCTGCACACATCCAGAAAAGGGCGGCAGTAAGTACACATGTGAATCACAGTAAGATAAGGAGGAAGCTCAGAACCAAAACAGTTTTCTTGCATGCTGGTGAGATTGTCTTCTCACAGTTTACGGCAGCACAACTCATGCTTGTAAACCTCATCATAGTATTTACTATTGGCAACAAGCTGACACAAAGAAAATAGAAAGCAAAAATCCAAAATTTTAGTAATAAATTTTAATTTAATTAATATACTTACCCAACTCACATATAGCAATTAACTCTAGTTCAGTGCTGGTTACGCTGTACGCGTCCCCTTGGTAACAAGGGAGACCACTCTAAAAAAGAGAGTGACCAATCCCATAAGGCCAGACCAACTACCGGTCCGACTTCCGTATGCGTGCGCATACGCCGCCATTTGTATCATTCCCATCGAAGCCCAACTCACTCCTTTTTTAGTCCCAAATACCACCACAGCGGGGAGGCGGGAGGGATTAAACGATGTGAGTTGGGTAAGTATATTAATTAAATTAAAATTTATTACTAAAATTTTGGATTAAATTACATAACTATACCCAACTCACATATAGCAGATTGCTACTAAAGGTGGTGGGTACTTACCAAAATTCAAGCATGCAGGACTTGCCCTGCGGCTAGCGCAGAGCTGCCATCCTGCCTCAGAGAAGCGATGTCCCTGAGGTAAAAGTTTATGAATATATCCTCCGATCGCCAGTATGCTGACTCTAGCACTTCAAGTCAGACGACCAGACCTGAGGACAGCCAGAGAGGCAGCCCATGCTCTTGCCTCGTGAGTTCTGGCAGCGGTGAGAGGCAAGACTGCCCTAGACTCCCCTGATTGAGCATCCCACCAGGCGTAAGCCTGTTTGATCAGTGTGGACACCCACTTGGTCAACGTGACCTTTGCAATATCCTTATTCCTAGCTGTGTTCAGAGAAATAAAGAGGAGCTTTTGGGTTTCTGAACGAATGTGCCGCGTTCGTGACAGGTAGCGGCTGAGCGACCGGACGGGGCAATTAGCTAAATCTGGATCTCCAGGAGCTAAAACCGTGCTTAATGGCAAGATATGCAAAACGGGCGAAATCTGACCGGGCTTCTGATTCTTTGCAAGGAAGCCAGGAATAAACTTGAGAGAAATGGACCCATCCTTTTCAAAAGAAATGTCTTTTCCTAGACCTGACAAAGCATGGATTTCGCTACCTCTCCTGGAAGTAGCAAGCAAAGTTAAAAACACGGCCTTGCGTGTCAAATTAATCAAAGTAGCCGAACGGATGGGTTCAAACTCCTCCGAGGCTAAAAACCGTAAAACTAACATCAAGTCCCAGGCAGGGAGCTGTGATTTAACGCGAGCGGCCGTAAGGGAGGCACCCTTAATGACGCTAGAGATCACTCCGCCGAGTGAGATCTTATGCCCAAGCTGTAAGAGAGTTGAGGAGATCGCAGACCTCCGTACGCGAAGAGAAGAGGGAGAACCTCCCTGCTCTGCCAACCACGCAAGATGGTTGGCTACCTGCATAGACCTAGGTGCAAGGGGATTAACCCCGTTGAGCGCGCACCACCTAGACCAAGCCGCCCAGTGAGAGGAGTACACAGAAGTCGTGGACTCTCTATGGGCGTGGCGGACAAACTTTACAGTAGACGCAGAGGCCCCTGCCTTAAGCAAAGCGCTTCGGACAGAATCCAGGTGTGAAGGCTCAAGAGCCGCGGATTTTCGTGGGGGATGCCTGACCGAGGCTGCACGAGGTCCCCCTTTTTCACGGCGAGAGGGATCGGAGGCCGAACTGCTAGACGCAGTAGGTCGGGAAACCAGTGCTGGCTTGGCCAAAGCGGAGCGACCAGAACCAGCACTGGCTTCTCTAAGTCTACTTTCCTGAGAACCTTGCCGAGAAGGCAAAACGGAGGGAAAGCATACGCTGTCAGGATTGTCCAACTGATTTCCAAGGCATTCACCTTCCAGGCCAGAGGATCTGGGAAGGGGGAGACAAAGAGAGGGAGTCTCGCCGAAAACCTCGTTGCGAAAAGATCGATCACAGGCTTGTCTATCTGCAACCAGAGACGGTCCAGGGATTGGTGTGAGAGAGTCCACTCCGAGTGAACCACCTTGTCCCCCCTGCTCAAACTGTCCGCCAGGACGTTCAGACTTCCCTTCAGGTAAATGGCTGAAAGGATGCAATGAGAGTTGCACCACGTCAGAATGAGGCAGGCTTTGTCCGACAGACTGGGAGACCGCGTCCCCCCTTGTTTGTTCACATAAGACGCCACCGTCGTGTTGCCTGTGTGAATCCTGACATGTCTGTCCTCCAGCAAGGACCTGAACGCCCGCAAAGCCAGAGAGACTGCCTCCAACTCCAGCAGATTGATGTGAAGGGAGCTTTGCGTTGAGTCCCACACCCCCGACACCATCTGCCCGTCTAGATGAGCCCCCCACCCTGACAGAGAAGCATCCGTAAAGAGCTCTTTCTCTGGCTGAGGGCAAACAATGGGAACTCCCTGAAAGAGTGCCGGAAGTGGTCTTCAGAAACCACGTCCCGAGAGGGATCTGAAAGTTCCAATCTTGGACTGACTGGTCCCATCTTGACTGCAGAGCGACCTGAAACGGCCGCTTGTTCACTCTGCCCAGAGGGATAAGAGTTGCCATAGACTCCATTTGCCCCAAAACCGACGTAAGAACCCGAGCACTGGCCTGATTCTCTCCGTTGAGTGAGCGTATCAGTGCCTGGAGTTTGTCCACTCGTTTCTGAGAAGGACGAACTGACCAAGCCTGCGTGTCGAACTCCATGCCCAGATACGAAAATCTTTGGGATGGAACCAGTTCCGATTTTGTGCGATTGATCGAAAACCCCAGCTGTGAAGCTTGGCTCAGAACCCTCTGAGTATGCAGATCGCAGAGATCCTTTTGTTGGTGTAGGATTAACCAGTCGTCCAGATAAGCTCTTAAGCGGACCCCGTCCTTCCTTACAAGAGCGCACAGCTGCCGCACAACCATCGTAAACACCCAAGGGGCTAGCGACAGGCCGAACGGCAGAGCTCTGAACTGATAAACTTTGCCCCCCCAGGGGAAGCGGAGCCACTTCCTGTCCGAAACATGAATGAGGATGTGGAAGTACGCGTCTGTTAAGTCCACAGACGTCGCCCAGGCCCCCGGACGCAACGCCTCCCGAACTGAGGTAGCCGTCTCCATGGTGAACCGTATTGTTCGTAAGAACTTGTTCAGAGATGAAAGATCCAAGACCGGCCTCCAAGCCCCCGAGGCTTTTGGTACTACGAACAGCCGCCCGTAATACCCCGGAGACCGCAGATCTATGACCTCCTCTATTGCTCCCTTGAGCAACAGAGCAGTAACTTCCTTTTGAACCGCATCTCGTGCTTCTTGTTCCTATGGCGCCCTGCAAGGCGGGATTATCCTGACCAGAGGAGCCTTCTTCTCTGACCAGAGCACCCGGAACCCCGAACGTACGATCCCAGTAACCCACTTGCTGTCCACTAATTGTAGCCAGGAAGTGAGGGCCCTAGACGGGCCGCCCGCTACAACAAGTGCGGGGGCTACCGGGACGTGCTGTTCGGGGGAGTTTCATTGGGGGTGAGGCTTGCGCCCCGACCCCCTAGAGCCGCCAAAAGACTGCCCCCTCTTCTGATACGGTGCTCCGCGGCCCCTACCCCTAGAGGCAAAAGACTGTTTCTGCGCCTTGCCGCCTCCAGAAGAGGAAGCCTGAGGCTTGCTGGTAGCCTGAGTCTGCGTGCTCGACTTGCTATGAGGCTTTTGAAACCTGTGCTGCGCGATGCGCGCAAAAGCAATGTCTCTCGCATCCTGGGTCTCCTTCCTGAGAGCGTCAAGAGAAGATTGTCCCAGCAGAGCCCCCTCTGAAAAAGGCGAGACCTTTAAACTCTCTATGGTCGCCTTGTCTGAGATCTTGGATCCTGCCAAAAAGGCTGACCTCCTAGACAACACCGCATGGGTGTAAAGCCTTGCCGACAGAGCCATCTGCTCTCTCATCACTTTAGCCAAAGTGGACAGGAGAGTAGTAGCCACAGCAGGAGAAGCGTTGAAACGAAACTCGAAAGGGTCGAGCGAGGACGCGATGGATCGAGAAAGCGACCTCTGTAACGATTCAGAGACAGAGGACAACTCGAGAAGAGACCTTGCAGTCTCCTCTATGGCCGTAAGAGAACCTTCAGTGCAAGGGACAGGCTTGTCCTTCCTGTAGGCATCCTCTCTTAAACCAGCCAGTTCCGGTGAGACCGGAAGCACACAAGATGGCAAAGCAAAAGATTCGATCAAGTTGACCGGAAACGGATTCAACCTGAAGTTATGCAAAGAGGAAGCAGGACGATCCCCCTCTTTCACAACCCAAGGCAACACTTCCTCCGGAACCTCACCATGTTGAGCCAACAGAGGAACCGGAGCGTGTCGTTTACCCCTTAGGGTAGATGCCATCTCCACAGCAACAGTTGGTGATTCCCGAAAGCGGAAGTGAGGCTTCTGCTCCCTCGCACACCGGAAATCATCAAGTGCCGAAAGGGGTGGGGCAAGATTCATCTTACTCTCCACCACCCCTTCCGGGAAGAACTTATGCGCCGCTTCAGCCGCCAGTGCCACCATGGCAGACAGCTTGAAGGGCAAGTTCGGTTGGGCGTCCTCCGGAACGGAGGGAGCACCCTCGTCAGTATCTCCGTCCTGCTCTTGAAAGCAGTCCGGAAACTGACCCTCAGACACACCCTCGTGTTCCGCCCAAGGATCATTACCGACAACTTCCTGCCCCCCGGGCGGAAGAGGACGCAGCCGCTCGCCGGCAATCTCAGAGAGAAGCGGATCGAGAGCCTTATCCTTTCGCTGTTCAGGGCCCATACCCGCAACCGACCCCATGCCAAGGCAGGGGGGGCCAGCCACGGTATCAGAGCTTTCGCGGCGCAACATTTGGCACGCTACTCTCTCCTGAACACGCACACCGCTTTTGCCAGAGAACCCAGCTACTTGCGGTGTCAACATACCTTTGTCATGTGAGGGCACATTCAGCAAAGACACCCAGCGTGCGCCACCATCCTGCGAGGCATGAACCTCTGCCTGAGTCACAGTAGCAGAAGCACGGGCGGAAGCAGAGGTGGAAGTCAAAGGAGACGACCGGATCCTGGAGAGAGAACAAACATCCGAAACACCGGAAGGGAGGGAACGAAGTTCCTCCCTAGTAGATGACAACTCCGACGCTAAAGTCGAAACTTGCGCACTAAGAGTCAACAACAGAGAAGCTACATCTGCGGCAGCTAAACCTGGGCAAGCCTTGGCATCCGAAACACCGGAGGCCGAGCCAGAAACATTATCCTTATCTAAGGCAACGTTAGTCAAAGCGGGGTTAACCGTTTTGTCAGCCAAAACGGGTGACTTAGCGGAAGACGAATCTGAAGTCAAAGACGCGTCAAGTCCAGCGTTCTTAGACCTTCGCGAAGATTTCCTAGAAGGAGTCGCGTCAGCCGGGACCTGTCTCGAACTGAGCTTCTTCATTGCACTGTCTTTGAGTGCAGCTTCCGCCATTACAAACACAAACTCACAAAAATGTTCAGTCAAAAAATTTATGTTCGAAAGCAGCGACAAACCGTCGCTAAAGTTGCGATAAATCAGAAAGATCTCACCCCCCACAGCATAGGAACAGGTGTAAAGCATCAGGCGGTACTAAGGGGCGAATCCGAAGTCCTAAGACCAAGGTGAAAAGCTGATAACAGCAGGAGCGTACGTAAATGCGACCAGACCCTTGGACGCTGAGATTTGGAATGATACAAATGGCGGCGTATGCGCACGCATACGGAAGTCGGACCGGTAGTTGGTCTGGCCTTATGGGATTGGTCACTCTCTTTTTGAGTCACTTGAGAAAATGTGACTCTATGTAATCGGTCAGTGTTAGTCTGTCCGGCCGGCCGTCCGGCCGGCCGTCCGGCCGGCCGTCCGGCCGTCCGTAGACACCACCTTAACGTTGGACTTTTCTCGGAAACTATCAAAGCGATCGGGCTCATATTTTGTTTAGTCGTGACCTCCAATGACCTCTACACTTTAACGATGGTTTTGTTGACCTTTGACCTTTTTCAAGGTCACAGGTCAGCGTCAAAGGAAAAATTAGACATTTTATATCTTTGACAAAGTTCATCGGATGTGATTGAAACTTTGTAGGATTATTCTTTACATCAAAGTATTTACATCTGTAGCCTTTTACGAACGTTATCAGAAAAACAAGGGAGATAACTAGCCTTTTCTGTTCGGCAACACACAACTTAACGTTGGGCTTTTCTCGGAAACTATACAAGTGACCGGGCTCAAATTTTATGTGAACGTGACTCCCAGTGACCTCTACACTTTGACGTCTGCTTTGGTGACCTTTGACCTTTTTCAAGGTCACAGGTATGCTTCAGGTATGCATTGTGTTGTGAATAGCAATTTCTTCCTGTCCATCTGATGCCTCATATAATATTCAGAACTGCGAAAGTGACTCGATCGAGCGTTTGCTCTTCTTGTTTAGAGTGGTCTCCCTTGTTACCAAGGGGACGCGTACAGCGTAACCAGCACTGAACTAGAGTTAATTGCTATATGTGAGTTGGGTATAGTTATGTAATTTAATCACCTTAAAAATAAAGAGAACAAAGAACAGCTTATAAACTGACACTGCAAGCATCACAATGAATGATGCAATAAGAACAGTTCACTTACCTGTCAGAGGCATATGCTCGATAGGTGATTAGCAACAAACACTTCAGATTTGTATGCACAATATCACAGACCACCATGAGTGAATTAATCTCTCGTGCTAAAGGTAGTGTTAGCCCAAGAAGAAAGCGGCTCTTCAGTAGAACAGAGACAAAGAGAGAGAGGCTGGCTGCAACAGACCAGTGAACATGATCTGCACTACCTTTTCTCTGAAAGGTCCCACTCCAACCCTGAAAGGCAGTCAAACTGATGAACCGTTTAGTGTAATGAATATGAATGAGCAGCACTGTCTACCAAAGATGCTGCAGATGTCAGGCAGATAAAGAGTACAAAAAAGTCAAGGCATCATCATAAGACTTTTGTCTGAAAAAAGGAACAGACATAACAGCCTTCAACTGAAGCAAATTTTCTGAACTTCCTGTGAAAGAAACAAGGACAGACACACACACAAAAAGAAAAACAAGAAGATAAAGACTATTGACTATGTAATAATGTGAACAACCTGTGCAATCATTCACCTGTGACACCAGTTTCACAAGGACAAACTACAAAAGCTTAAAACATCTATTTTAACAAAAACACCTATGGCATCAATGAAATGTTTGAGTAACACCTGCACTTCTACCTTTGCTTTGTGACACATTTTATCTTAAATGAGTACTCTTCTTCTTCTTCTTTGTTCATGGACTGCAACTCCCCATAACTTGTGTTTTGCAGAGTGGGTTCTTATGTGTATGACTGTTGCTCTCCGCCATTTAGGCAACCATATTCTGTTTTCTGGTATGCATGCTGGGGATTTTTGTGTTTCTATGACCCACCGAACTCTTGCAGGATCTCATACGTGCGTACTTAGTCTTCTGCTTGGGTGTACACAAGGGGGGGGGGGGGGGGGGGGGGATAAGGCACTAGCAGTTCTGCACGTACATTGACCTGGGAGATCGGAAAGAGCGGCCAGGATACCAACTCCGGACCTTACAGTGGAAGGCTTTACCACTAGGCTATTGAGTCTACATGAGTATATTCAAGCAGGCAATGTTTTTAAAAATCATTCATTAGTCTCTGACGACATGGACAACATTCAACAAAGCAAAACATTCATTCTCATATTCCCATAAGTATGATAAAATACAGAAAAAAAGGATACTCTCGTTGCCGCGTTTTGTTTCTGTCTGTTCCATGCCTGGTAATGCTGCTGCTACTCGCCGGAATAACTGCAACAAAAAGAAACCATCACTGCACTTGTATAATTTAATTCAAATAAACCCTGCTGGAACAATGACCAGCATATGTATGGCGAATTTCATCATGAACTTATTGGAAAATTTCCTAGATAAATTTTCATTTAATTAATATACTTACCCGAATCACATTAGCATTGAGTCACCTGAGATGCTTATCACTGAAAAACGCTTACCCGGCTAAAAATTTTAAAGGGAAGCAACCCCATCACCAAAACGAAAGTGAAAGTAGCTTGGTAATGGGCCAGCACACTGGGAGTTACCTCCCATACGGGTGTGTGCCACGTCACTTCCTCTAGGAACACGTGCCTATTCTCATACGGCTTTAAAAATCTTAAAACCATACGCGGGGCAGGTGGGAGGGAATACAGTATGTGATTCGGGTAAGTATATTAATTAAATGAAAATTTATCTAGGAAATTTTCCATTAAATAACATATTCTTACTCCGAATCACATTAGCAGATAACATCAACAAGGCGGTGGGCTAGAAATGAATCAAAACTCACCATCAAGTTCTGGACAGGAACTGACCTGCTGCTATGAGAGCTGGAAGGCCTCTGGAGCCATCCTGTCGAAGAGCCGAGACGTCCCGAAGATAAAAGTTTATGAAAACATCTTCAGAACGCCAAAACGCAATTGTCAGCACCTCCTCTAGACATCTGGAGCGCAGTACTGCCAGAGAGGATGCCCACACCCTCATTTCATGGGCTCGGGCCGAGTCAAGTGGCAAGGAGGGCATGACCCCCCCCCCTCTTTCTGCGACTCCACTCATAAGCTTGCTTAATGAGCGAGGACACCCACCAGGCCAACGATACCTTCGACAAATCTTACTCGCGCCTAGAAAAGGGCGAGATAAACAGCAACTTCTGAGAACTAGACCGAAACGGCTGAGTCCGGGCTAAGTACAGACGAAGAGCCCTCACAGGGCAATTGACCGAATCAAGGTCATCCGGGGCCAACGCGCTGATCAGAGCCTTGACTCTAACCAGCGGAGAGGCCTGCCCCGGAGACTGATTCTTGGCCAGGAAATCGGGCCGGAAACGCAAAGATGCGGAACCGTCCGACTAAAAGGAGATATCTCCAGGCTGACCCGACAGGGCGTGGACCTCGCTACCCCGTCGGGCCGTTGCCAACAAAAGAAGAACCAGCGCTTTGCGAGTGACATTGAACAGAATGGCCTCGCTCAAAGGCTCAAAATCCGCAGAACGTAGGAATTCCAGGATTAAAAACAAGTCCCACTTGGGAGCGGGCAAACGAGCTTTCGCTTCCTTAAGAGCAGCCCTTTTAATGACTGCAGCTATAACGCCCCCGACTCGAACAGACCGACCGATCTGCTTAAGAGTCGCCGAGATAGCGAAGCGCCGGACCCTCAACGAGGAGCCTGAGGCGCCCTGCGAAGACATGAAAGAGAGGCGGTTGGCGACCTGAATAGAGCGCGGAGCCACCGAACTCACCCCTGTAGCTGAACACCAGGCAGTCCATGCCTTCCAGTGGGAAGCATAAACTGACGAGGTGGACGCTCTATGCGAGCGAGCCACCAAGTCCAGACGGATGGAAGCCATCAGGAGAGGCAAAGTGGAGCAAATCTGAGCTTGGAGCTTGTGCACCCTTCTCTGAGAAGGCTGGACAGTCCACGCGACCGTGTCGAAAGACATCCCCAGATAAGTGAATGTCTGTGACGGGGTCAGCTCTGACTTTCCCTGGTTGATCGAGAACCCCAACAAGTTGGATTCTCGAAGAACCATCAGGGTATCTTGCGAACAGCCGCTCTGGGACTGGTTCATGATGAATCAGTCGTCCAGATAAACCCGCAGGCGGATCCCTAGGACCTCACCAGTGCACAGACCTGTCTCACCACCATGGTGAAAATCCATGGTGCGAGGGACAGCCCGAAAGGCAGTGCGCGAAACTGGTAGATCTGATCTCCCCACCGGAAACAAAGCCATTTCCGGTCGGCCGGATGCATAAGAATGAAAGTATGCGTCCGTGAGATCGATCGAGGTCACCCAGTCTCCTGGGCGGAGAGAGTCTCGGACCGAGGCTGGCGTCTCCATCTTGTCTTTTATCTCACTCAAGAAAGTGTTGAGGAGAGATAAATCCAACACGGGACGCCGTCCTCCTGACGCTTTGGGAACGGCGAAAAGACGCCCTAAAATCCCAGGGAGCTATGGCCCGAACTCTCTCCACCGCGCCCTTCTGCTCCAGGGAGGCAATTTCCGACTGCAAGACGGAACATGCTTCCTGCGAGAAGATGGGCTTGAACCGCGGTGGCACTCGGGTAAGAGGCGCCTTTTCCTCCCGCCAGAGCAGGCGGAAGCCCGATCTCACCACTCCCACAATCCATTGGCTGTCTACTACCAACATCCAACGAGAAAGCGCACGGGAGGGGCCTCCCGCCATCACCAAGGTGGAAGGCGGGAGGGGGGTGAGATCGGGAGCGCTTCATTGGGGGTGTGGCTTACTCCCAGAGCCGCCGCACCCCCTCCCCGATGCCGTCCTCTTCTTCCTGCCACGAGCGACCGGCAGAGCCTGCCGCTTCTGAGCTGGCTTGAGGTTCGACATGTCTGAGCCTGCTTTTGCTTAGAAGGCTTAGACTGTTTCACCCCCTGCTGAGTGAAGTCGAGGAACTGACTGTCCTTGTTCGACTGAATCTCCTTCTGTCTGGCATCCATTGCCAGAGAACAGAAGCGAGATTCCTCTGAGACCGGGGAGACTCTCAAGGTCTCCCTAGTAGCCAGCTCCGTGAACTGGGACCGCGAGAGGAAGAGATCCCTCCTACAGAGGACCGCTTGGGTGTACTGTAGAGAGGAAAGACGCAATTGTTCCTCATTGACCTTGGCCAAGGCGGTAAAAAAGCGCAGAGACATCGTCCGCATTTTGTTCTTCACTGAGAGTGAAAGGAACCAGCGAATCGATCAATGCCCGATACAGAGTCCGAACAAGAGTCTCCGCAACGGAGGACAGTTCGATCTGCCGACGTCCAACCTCCTCAGCAGAGAGGAGGGAAGCCTCAGAAACCGGCAGAACCAGATCAAGCTTGATCGGTTTAGCCAGAAGAGGCAGCAATTCCCGGGGAACCGGAAGGGTAGCCCTAGGGAGTGCAAAAGACGCCAGCCAGCTCTGGCTCTGAGTGGGCAAGCTAAGCTTCCTATTGCCCGTAGGCACAAAGGAAGAGGCTTGAGAAGCCGACGCCACCCACTGCTGACCTGATTCCGGAACTGGACCAAAAGGAAGCAGTAACGGAACAGGCACTGGCCGAATACCACTCCCCGCATGTGCTGGACGAACCAGCGAATGCGAAAGTTGGTAAGCCACTGACGGAGACTCGGCGAACCGGAAGGAAGAAACATCTTCCTGTGCCGGCCGGAAGTCCGCCATGGCCGAAGGATCGAACGGAGCGGAAGAGTCCGCAGCCACCACCCCTTCGGGGAAAAAACGAGACGCTACTTCCGCCGCGATGTCAAGAACAGACTTGAGCTTCGACGGAAACACGCCCCGAGACTCCTCGTTGACCACTGATGGAGCATCAGAATAGTCACACATGGAACCATGACCAAAACCACCAGTTCCGGAAGCAGAAGCATGCCCTGGCAAACCGGAAACCGGAATGCCTGTGCACGAACATTATCCTGCAACCCAGAACCTTGTGAAGGTAAGGGAAGGTAAGGGTAGGCAGGACGACCATCCGTAAAAACCGGAGCTGGATGAGCTGACGTCACTCCCCCATCCGAGTGGAGTGATGCCTGCTCAAGCCTAGGCACTAAATGGCCGGAAGGCGTACGCTGGAATCCACCCTCTGATATCCGGAAGGAAGCACCAGAAGAGGAAGCAGAGTGTCCGGCCGAAACCGGAAGTGTAGTCGACGAAACCGCGCAATGCGGAATTGAAGGCTGCACTGGTTGACTTCGTGATCCGGAAGGACCGGAAGTCAGTGAAAACTCCATACTGCCGCAGCCGCCGTAGCGTGCCTGCGTGGACGGATCATCACCTCCGGCGAGTGCCGGTAGTGCAGCCGACAGAACCGCGCAATGCGGAAGCGAAGGCTGCACTGAAACCAAAAACACCAGTTCCGGAAGCAGAAGCATGCCCAGGCAAACCGGAAACCGGAAATGCCTGTGCACAAACATCATCCTGCAGCCCAGAACCTTGTGAAGGTAAAGGGTAGGCAGGACGACTATCCGGAAAAACCGGAGCTGGATGAGCTGACGCCACTCCCCCATCAGAGTGGAGTGATGCCTGCTCAAGCCTAGGCACTAACAGGCCAGAAGGCGTACGCTGGAATCCACCCACTGGTATCCGGAAGGAAGCACCAGAAGAGGAAGCAGCGTGTCCGGCCGAAACCGGAAGTGTAGCCGTCGGAAACCGCGCAATGCGGAAGTGAAGGCTGCACTGGTTGACTTCGTGATCCGGAAGGACCGGAAGTCAGTGAATACTCCATCCTGCCGCAGCTGCCGAAGCGTGCCTGCGTGGACGGATCATCACTTCCGGCGAGAGCCGGTAGTGTAGCCGACGGAACCGCGCAATGCGGAAACGAAGGCTGCACTGGTTGACTTCGCGATCCGGAAGGACCGGAAGTCAGTGAATACTCCATCCTGCCGCGACCGCCGTAGCGTGCCGGAGCGGACGGATCATCACTTCCGGCAAGTGCCGGAAATGCGGCAGCCGAAACCGACTGCCGCCGCTGTTCGATCAAATCCGGGGCCTCGTAGGTTATCGCCGGAAATGAAAGATCAGCATGGTATCGGTCGTGACCCGAAGCGAAAGAGCTGTCTCCCGAGAGAGAACGTCCAGGCGCCTCACGAGGGCTATCGGACCAGCTCTGCTTACCAGCCGCAGCTGAAGAGGGAGGACGCTGCTCCAAACCGGAAAAGGAAGGCAAAGACACGGAAGCCAACGCCCGGACGTCACTGCCAGATGCCGGAAACGCCAAACAACTGGCGACGGAACGCTGGAACTCTGCCTGCACCAAGCTGCGGATTTCCGGAACCAGTGTCTAAAACAGAAAGGAACCAACGCACCCTGCACAGGTGCTAACAACGAGGACGAAGTCTCCGTAGTAGAGAACCGGAGCAGACGTAACAGTAGCGCTAGGCGCCGCAAAAGATAGCAGAAGTAGTAACAGCGCAAGGCGCCGAAATAGGTACAGACAACAAAGTGCTACGTTCTTGGTCTGTACAAGTAAAACTGCTTAAGAAGAAGCCTAAGGCTTAAATTTCCCCTTGGGGTCCGACTTGCCACAGCGCTTGTCTGAATCAGACATGCTGTCAAATCCATGTAAACAACACGAAAACATTTTACTGAACGTAAGTCTAAACGACTGAAAACTCAGTAAAAACACACACTTTCGCGTCAACAAATTACGATAGCTACACTTGCCTAACAAAAACAGAGGCACGTAGAGCTACAAACAAAGTCACACGAGCTAGTAAACTAACTCACACAACAAAATGGCGAAACACGCAAGTAACTGACACACAAGTCAACAACACGTGGCAACGCGAAAAAATTTACTGACACGTAAGTCTAAACGACTGAAAACACAGTAAACACACACTCTTTCGCGTCGACAAAATACGATAGCTAAACTTGCCCCACAAAAACAGAGGCACGTAGAGCTACAAACAAAGTCACACGAGCCAGAAAACTAACTCACACAACAAAATGGCGAAACACGCAAGTCACCGACACGCCGGTCAACAACACGTGGCAACGCGAAAAAATTTACTGAAACGTAAGTCTAAACGACTGAAAACACAGTAAACACACACACTTTCGCGTCAACAAAATACTATAGCTACACTTGCCCAACACAGAAAGGGGCACGCAGAGCTACGAGCAAAGTCATACGAGCTAGCTAACTAACTCACACAACAAAATGGCGAAACACGCAAGTCACTGACACACAAGTCCGCAAAAAACGGACAACGTACAGTAACGAAAACAGCGCAAACAACCAACAACAAACGGGAACGAGCTCACCAAACTGAAGGCAAGGCGAGCAGAAAAGCTGGGTAACGTGGCCGGCGGGTGTCACTCAAACACACAAGGTCAGCCACAGAGCGTCAAAAAGTGAACCGTCCTCTCCGAGGTGAAAAAGACGTATGAGAATAGGCACGTGTTCCTAGAGGAAGTGACGTGGCACACACCCGTATGAGAGGTAACTCCCAGTGTGCTGGCCCATTACCAAGCTACTTTCACTTTCGTTTTGGTGATGGGGTTGCTTCCCTTTAAAATTTTTAGCCGGGTAAGCGTTTTTCAGTGATAAGCATCTCAGGTGACTCAATGCTAATGTGATTCGGAGTAAGAATATGTTATTTAATGACAAATTATGGTCATATTTTTTTGTTTTGACAAGTTGTGCCTGTTGGAGTATAAAATGTGCATAACATGTTGGTATCTGGCCTCAAGGAAGAAGCAGAAGGGTAAATGTTGGATTGACTCTCCTTTGCAGTGGAAGGGTGGATGGGAGTGGCCGAGGAGGATCAACTAGATTACTTTACAAGTTGTCATTGTTGATTTCGACATTGCTCTTGTCACAGCAATACATGTATATCTGCACATGAGCCCACATTGACCGTAACATATGATGCGCATCAACCAGACTTGTGTCATGTCAACAGGTCCTAAAACCTTATAACTGAGAAAGAAAACAAACTTGAGAATCGGTCCCACATAGCCTGATGGGACATTAAAAACCAACAACCTCAAAGCTTAGAAGTACATAAAGTTTGAAAGCTCCAGCTTTAAAAATGTTGAAGTAAATAATAATGTTCAATGTTTTTGACCTAAACAAAACCCTGCTTGAAATTGGATGAGGGTCAACCAGACTGATGTTATCCAGGGATCAAACCCTGCAAGGGCATAGTGTTTTACAGCTCTAGCTTAAAAAACATCAGGAAACACTGAACATTGCATGTCCTGTCTATAGACGGATGTATGACCGGCCTAACACCAATTACTAAGCCTCCCCTGACATTTAGGTGTCAGATGAAGACTGCATGAAAAAATGCTGGTGTACCTGTTTGACATTGTATCCTGCCTTAGCACTTGTTTCTATAAACATCACATTCAGCTCCTTGGCTTTCCTCTCCCCTTCCTCTGTTGTCACCTGCCTGTAACCATTCATCATCATGTCATCAAACAATCAACACAACAAACAAGAAGAGAATCATTCAAGAGACAAAGCAATTGATGGACTGAAGAGTTAAAGTCTTCAGAAAGAGCAACACAGCATGCGAGTGCGCACACACACACACACACACACACACACACACAATCAGCAGAGCAGAGATGCATGCAGAGAACAACAGAAGAAGGTCAACAAACCCACCTTTTGTCTGACAAGTCTGTTTTATTTCCCACTAGCATGATAATGACATCACTTCCTCGTTCAGTCCGTACATCATCAATCCACTTGGATGTTTGATGAAAAGAATTGGCATCTGAAACAACAAGCCTCTCATCACAATATTGAAAACAAGAGAGAGAGAGAGAGAGAGAGAGAGAGAGAGAGAGAGAGAGAGAGAGAGAGAGAGAGAGAGAGAGAGAGAGAGAGAGAGAGAGAGAGAGAGAGAGAGAGTAAGAGACAAGTACAGGTGAAGTACAGGCTGTCATGCTGTGGTGTCATTTTATTCCTGTATTTAACGCATCGCAGTTTCTTCTGCAAATGAGGGAAATGAAGCCAGGGATTAGAAATGGAAAGCACACATAATATATGTACAACGTACTGTCCTGGATATTTTATCACAAAGATAGTGTCAACTTACTTGTGATATCATAAACAACGACAGCAACAGACGAGTCTCTGATGTAGCTGGGGATGAGACTACGGAATCGCTCCTGTCCTGCTGTGTCCCATAACTGTAGTCTGATCTGATTACACAAAGTACTTCCACTATAATGAAGGCTCAAGAAAAATACGAATTAAACAAGTCGTGTGAAGCAAAATTAATGCATTAAGTTGATGTGTTCAACTCACAGAATTAAACTGAACGCGCTACACCGGCTGCTGATCACTTCAAGTGACAAGCCAGAATAGCGCAGTAGCGTAGAGCCCTCCACAGAAAAATTTAACGAACGCATCTTCGTCCTCGCTCTGTGATGTAGGCAAAAAGGTTCAAGCGTTTTAGCAAAATATATACATAAGTTTCATTTGGGTTCAAATTAAATCAAATTAACTTTATTATCTCACAATCACATGGAGAATTGCAGTGGTGGTGCATGTAACATAAAGACAAGCAAAACACTACAAGTACAACAGTAATATTATATTTAAATATATGTACTAATTAATAACATTGTTCTCAATTAAACACCTCTTTGGATAAAAAAAACCTCTCGCTGTTAATATTTTAAGACAGATATGTTAAAGTCATACACAAAATCTGCCATTCAATTCCGTTTAAAAATCACAAACTACCACATCAGAAATATGCTGTTATTATATTGTTAAGATGTAAAAGATTCATAAACACCAACACAGTCATTGAATCCCTCAAAAACAACAACAGGAGAGCTTCCCCCTCGTATAATCCAAACCTAAAACAGCAGCATCGGAATCACGAAAACATTACTGTTTGTTTAAGAGCGTCATGAAAAATGGAATAAAACTCTTAGTCTTACTCTTAGCCCTGACAGTTCTATTGTGTGTTGTGTCCTTAATTGATCTGAGCTACTTAAAGAGCTGTCACCATGTCAACTGGTGACTGTAGTGTCATTTGTCTCAGTACCCCTTTTCTCCTGTGGCACAAGGAATTTCAACAGTCACAGTTAGACTGCAATCAGGAAAACCTGGTGGGGGTAAAAATACTTTGTCGAGTTTATGCCATACAAACTATCGCCAGGGATTTTTTTTTTTTTTTTTTACCGATTTCTATTGTGTATATATATATAAAGTTGGGCTCTTTGGATTTCGCAAGTTCAAATAAATGTAAATTGACAATGTATTTATGAAACCAAAGTAGCAACTTGACTTGTTAATTTGCTGACAGATCACAAGCCCAGTGCAGCGATCGGTTCCCTCACTGACAACCACAAGCGTGGACCGAGGAACTTTCGCTACTGACAAAAGCTGATCATCAACCATGACTTCTTAGATAATTATAGTGTTATTCCCAGGCCTCGGTCTTCGGTCATTTACGCATACCTTTTTGATCTGATGCATTGTTCTGACATCAGGCCAGTCGAATGTCCAATAGTTTTGACATGCGGGTGTGTTTTGACAGAATGTTCTTAGCGGCCAGGACATTTTGACTGATACAGAATCCAGGTCCAGCTGACCTATCGTCCTCGGTGTCTAGGAACAACACTGATCAAACAAAGCAATCTTAAAATGAACCCAAGATGGGTTTGTTTACACTTACAGTTCTTAACACCAGTAGAAATTAAACACATGAAACAATATTTACTGTCCATCTCCAGTTACACTCTTGTCCCCCAGCTTTTGCATACAAACCATGTAAGGACCTGTAACACTGTGTGTTTAAATTTCAAGTGTAATACTAGTTTGATCCAATAGTACAATTTACAAATCATACTCACTGTTCTGTCTTCCAGGTACATCGTCTTTGAGAGAAAATCGATTCCAATGGTTGCCTAGAAGAAACAGAAACAATTTAAAACGAAGGTATCAATTCAAAACTAAGTGCATGAACAAGAAATACAAAGGTCTATTCCAAAACATCCAGGTGTCTCAGGGTACAATATAATGTTTATCCTGTTACTTTGCACACTACATCTTTATCAAAACTGTTTTAAAACTACTTGTAATGCATGCCAGTTTGTTATTCAAAGCATGGAAGTTGACAAAGTAGCAGAATGATGATAATGGGACAATAAAATCAACACTTCATCGTAAATCACGAACGCATTTGTGCCAGGTACAAAAGGAGAGATGGTTTTATTATTTAACAATCCCCCTCTTTTCATAATCTCTGACCTCCACTCAATCGAGCCTGATCATCTGTTTCAATCCTGGCTTGGTCGTCATCACTCCCACTCACAAAAGGTAACCAACAATGACACTGAATGATTGATGTGCAAGGATTAAACAAGGAGTACTATGAAGTGACATTTAATATAGTTCAACCCCTCCCTCACTGAATTAAAGGTAATACACAACTAGGTCTGTGTCAAGAGTTACATGTACCAGCAAACACCCCAATCACATCATGACCTCACCTTTCCTACAGTGACTGAGTGAGTAACACAGAGTAAAGTGACTATTTAGAGAATGATGCAGTTATTTGCTGCACACATTTTACTTTTTCAGACTCTGTGAAAAAATAAATAAAACAGAAGTGAGTTCCAAGGTGTGCTAAAAAACTAATTCAAATCTTGAAGGAGACCTCAAAACTTCTCCTGGCTAGCTGACAAATGGGTCTAATTTGTTCACACACTTGATTGAAAAAAAGAAAGTAGTAATGGATATTTTTATGTTATTTTAAATATTGTTAAAGTTGAAAACTCATAGTTTTCAGTAACCCATGATGCAATTAGCTTTGCTTCCCCCCCCCCCCCCCCCCCCCCCCCCCCCCCCTAATGAGTGGCATACTCCAGACACCTGTTTCGTACAGGTAAGGAAGTCTTGCAGCTAGCCGCTTGCTTTGCAAGAAAGTGAGTGCGTATATGAAACGATATTGTGCTTGCAAGGCAAAAATTTAAATATTTAAACACGACTGGGTGATATCATTATCAAAAGAGTCATCAGTGAACAGCCATGAAAAGGCAACGGGATTGGCAGCTGCATAGCTGCCATATTTTCTTGCGTGGCGAGCACCTCCAGACTGATGCTCGTCTACTCTCACAAAATCCTAGCCTTTCTAGCTTTATTGACCAAATTTAGCGGCTGAGAAACGGGAGCCTGATAATATAGCGCCCTGGAGGTGACGTCAAAAGAAAAGTAAAAAAAGTGATACATTCATTTCAGTGTGATGACAAAAGTCACGTGGGGCCAAATCTAGATGAATGGATACTGAAAGTGACATGGACAAATCTGTCTCCTACTGTGGCATCTCAATAAAAAAAATGTATTCACTGCATACTAAAAAAATACACTCTGTTGATGTTAATTGTTATCGCACGCAATGATGTACTTCCCTTACCTGGTAGGTGTTGTCGAAGCTGTCATACATAAAGCGTGTTATAAGTGATGTCTTCCCCACTGAAAATAAAATCAAATCAAAGTTATCGAAAGTCTAGCTGCCTAAACACAATCACACAAAAATCTAGTAATACTTGACCACCTGTGTATGATACCACAAATCAAAGACAACCACCCATGTTCCAGAGCAGTGTTGTTGCCAGCCTAAGAAGACAATAGGTCATTTGGACCTCCCTAAAAAAAAACAATAGGTCCAAATGACATGTCCCGGCTTTAAAAAAACAATAGGTCCAAATTGTACCGCCATACCTTTGATACGCAATGCAAAATAACTTACAGTCTGGAGTTAAATCTATCTTTTTACGCAAAAATTTTGCTTTGATGTCGCTTCCTAGTTTTAATTGTTCATAAACTTCGCGAGGAGAAAGAGCCTGACATTCCTGGCCTACCCTTTCCAATACAGTGCCCGGTTTGCGAATGTAGGGATCCTGCCTGATCTTCGCATCACCATGCCGTAGTATTATATTGATGAATTTTCCGCTGTTTGCGCCGTTTTCGGTAAACTAAAAAGGTACACCGGCTGGATCGGGTATTTCCGTAAATGCAGCCTCGAGTGTCAATGACGACAAACACGAACTCAGCACCGAGTGCATTTTCACTCGTAGCGAACATGAGCATTTCGATCGGGGTTTGTTTTCCGACTTTGCAACTCCCATTCCATTCATTGCAGACCTTGTCCGCCTTGTAAGAATATGTATCGGTCAGTTGACCACCAAAACGTAATAACTATCGGTCCATCGACCGGACAAGGCTGGGTCCAATGCGTCAAATCAGAAAGGAATGCGTCAGAGACCGAAGACCGAGGCCTGGCAACAACACTGCAGAGGATCCCCAATGAGCAGTGATGTACATTTTTCTAGCAGCCTTTAGGACAATTGTCCTGAAGACTGAAAATCAATAGGACACAGTGTCCTGAGATTGCAATTTCAATAGGACAAAAACACGACTCGTAAAACCGCATTTAAACAGATTTTTCAGTTTAAATTCTTCCACCTTCCGCGACTGTCATGACTAGATACTCAAAGGATTGAATCACATTTCAAAGTTATTTGAACAGTTGTCGGGTTTTTTTCACTGCCCATCTGTCGACAATGTTTTTCAGGTAGGCATCTGACCGTTCTGCGGGTCCCTCAAGTTTTGCTTTCAGGATCATGTCCTGGGTTTTGACACACAATCGGTTTCTTCGAGCCGTACACACCAAGTTCTGTGCACTGAACGGTTTTTTCGGATATTATGACGAAAAGTAATGCCTTGTGCATGTGCGAACATGCACGGGTGGTTCCCATTGGTTTAAACGATTTATTGCTGAGCCAATAAGTGCACTCGAGGCACCATATGGGTTCGGTTTTCTTTTTTTCTTCTTGATCCAACTTGAGGATAAATTAATTCAAAGAATCAGATCCCATATGGTGCCTCATTCGCTCAACAAACTGGTCACACGCAGTGAATACTTTCGCTTGGCAAAACCGAAACCAGCTTTCCTCACGCAGTGTTTACTTTCGCTTGGCAAAACCGAAACAAGCTTTCCTCTTGAAAATTGAACAGTCCGCATGTCCGCTTCATTGTCAAAAACGATCGGACCCTTGACCACTTCTTCTGTAGGTTAATCGGACCTGTGTCCTGCTGGGGTTAAAGCTATAGGTCCTGGGGAAATTGGATCGGTCAGAGACCGGAGACCGACTAAAATGTACATCACTGAATGAGTGTTAGTTTACTGGTACTCATGCTGTAGTGTAACTGTAATCTGTTAGTGTTAGTTTCTGTTAGTGTTATACTGTAGTGTAAATGCTATTTAATCTTCACGTTTTTGATGTGCCAGTCAATAAGTCATTTCCCACTTTGATATGAACCAGGACCAGGCAGCATCAACGTCATATCACAATTAAGAAGGCAATATATTACGTCCACTCAAACTCATCAAAGCGGCCCTCCATGTAAGATGGACATAGATCCGAATCAGATCTCCTGAGGAAGAATTTTCCGATGGTGAGAAAAGAGATGGTGCAGGGTTGGAGAATATTTGTTTTCTAGACCTTCCAGGACAAATCTTAATCCCTCAGTATTCCCAATGACATGAGTATCTATATCTGTACGGCTTGTGTGTGTGTGTGTGTCTGTCTGTCTTTCTGTCTGTTCGCTATGCACGGCCAAAGTTCTCGATGGATCTGCTTCAAATTTGGTGGGCATATTCAGGTAGACCCCGGACACAATCTGGTCGATGAACATTTTCAACATGTGCTCTCAGCGCACAGCACTGAACCGATTTTGGTTTTTATGGTTTTTCTGTCCATCCATTCCCAGTAACTCTTCCTTTTCTTCTCCAGTGTTTTGCGCGTTTATCTTCCTTCCTTCGTGTGGCGTCAATCGCGTACGGTGCGCCACTCGTACGGTGCGCCACTCACCGGTATTCGGTTATACTTCTTCCCGGCGAAGCCGGGTATCCCGGCGAAGCCGGTACCCGGCGAAGCGGCTAATCATCTAGTCAATGTATATATAACAATGTGATAATTAAACCAGGAAATGACGGCTAACAGTAACACATCAACACCCCCGAGTATTACTAATTTACTAATAATTTCACTGCAGAATGTTCAAGTGTATGCTACAGTTTTCCTGCATTATAAAAACGGTTCTGCAACTTCTCAAACGACAACTATTTGGAAGACCATTCAAAAGAAAGAGAACAAGAACTAATTGAGTGCAAGGCTGCGAGGCAAACTATGACTTGCCTTTAGTAAATTATGGATCATGACTCGAGCTTTCCACTTGAGTTGTGATTTACAAAGCACTGCTGACAGGTTGAGTGCTTATGATTCTTTGTATGCAACGATAAACCTGTTTTAAAATGATCAAGGGTACAAGGGAAAGCGATATGAAATATCAAACACAAACAATAGAAAAGCGTGTGAATCACATACCAAAATGACGTGACAGGCCTGCACTTACCACTCTGTTCACCAAGGAACACCAGCTTGAATTTTCTCAACGGGTTCCCAAATTCACCAGACGACGTCATTTTATATTTCGCTGAATGTATTCCTTCACTCAATTATACCCTGGAATGGCAGTAGCCCGCCGTTTCAAACAAATGTTTTAATGCCTAATGAGGTGTCTTCAGGATAAATAGTCGCCACGTTCGGACCCTCGTTTTCGGAGTGTGGCATGCGCAGTAAGGCCGGAAGTTACAATGTTTTGGATGGGCAAAAGTTGTCTGCTCAAGGCCGCGTTTCGAACGTACGAAGTTAACACAGGTGGTATCAGGTTAGTGTTGAGCTTCATCTTGCCTTATATTCCGTGCTGTTTTAACCGGATGAAGTCCAACCTCCAGCTAAACCGTAAACGAATGAAGCACTGCTGGGAAAAATACTTCTTGTCCGTACTGAAAACAGGTTCCATGAACTTGATAAAGTTTTTAATACGAGGTTAGTCTAGAAGTAAAAAACTAAGAAGTTTTCTGTTGGTGCGCAGAACGGAACGACTGTGAGCGTAATTTGAACTGTTATGTCTAAGTGGACAGGGCTGTAGAATGCCTGCATCGTCAAGACCTACATCACAACTAGCAACACAAACATAAAGTTGCAAACCAGAAAAGTTGAAAACACACACACACCCACACCCACAGAGGTAATCTTGAACTTTAGTGGGCTAAATTCATAGCTCAGAATTCAGTGGCATTCTTTACTTATTTTTGATACAAGTCCCTGTAATCAAGCCAAAGAACATTTGTCGTGAAATTAATTGACGGATTGAGCTCCAAACTTAAGCATAATTAATTAATTTGGTTGTTTGATCAATGAAATGACGCGAGAATGGCTACGTTGTCAACCAAGGGACATCACCGTAAGGCTGCCTCCCCTGTCGCTGCTTAGGATAATTCCTTCTTTGACGCATGTAAACGAAATGCATTACGAGTATTCATACAGTTCATTCCGTGACTCCAAAGGGATCTAAAATGACTTGTAATGCTTACAAGTGCCGATTCTGCAAATTTGGAGGCTTAAATGCCTCTGAATTGAGGGCCCCAAAGGGTTTAAAACCGTGATCGTGATTGGCGTTTTTTGACCTTTCTGTGACCGTGATTGCCGAAATTTCCATTTCTGTGATCGTGATGGGACTTTGCCCGTGATCCGTGATGACAAAAAAATCAAGTCTCGTGATCGTGATCGTCATTTGTTTTCGTGATCGTGATGGGCATTATTGCAAAGCATTTTATTTTCAACGTACATTTTTCACAGCTGTATTACACTCTATGATCCTCTAGTCTATTCGGTAAGGAGCCAACCCCGATTGAAGGGAAGCAACAACACATTCAGAAATATGATTTTGAGAGCGATTGCTTCCCTTTAAAAGAACCAATTACACACTGACAAAAAGAGATCCAATCAGAAGGCAAATTGCAAAAGTCTGCCAAACTTCATCCAATGGAAGGGCTTCGTGCAAAAGTTTTGAGTGCAATTCGAATTCGAAGATCAAAAATGGCGTGCAGCGGTACTGTCATCGAACTTCTGTTATATTTTGTGGATTCAAGCCAGACCAAAGCAGGCGGCGAGAATGCCTTCCTTGGTGGAAAGGTCAGGCTACGGGTCGGTCTTTCTGAAGACGAAATATCAAGGTATGTTGATCTATGTTGCTCTATGACTGTTCTGAATGTAGGCAAAGATCTTGACATTTGTTCAAGATCTTTGAGTTTGAGTGAGATCATTGACATTGTCGACATTGCCACGTCCGGCTGTCACTCGCTCAGTGTGACCTCGACTGGCTCGAGATCGAGTCCGGCTGCGTTTAGCGGCAAAACCGAAACTAGAAATGTGTTTTTCATCCCAGCAACGTGGACACGCTTGGCATAGATTCTAATTGTCGCTTCTTTGCATTAAGCTTGGATTTATTTTAGCGCCTGTAAACTTTAATATCAACAATGGGTTAAATTCAGAAACAATGGCGGGGAGACGCGCCAGTTTGGGTCACTTGATCCTCATGTCAAAGACGATCAAAGTCATGTTCGTTGGGGATTTTGTCAGGCATGCTACTTTTCCGGTAATTGCCGGAAATCCGATAAAGCCGTTTTCAAAATCCGGTAAAGTCAAATTTTTTCCGGTGAAGTTGAAAAATTTCCGCAAAAACGATCCGTGTGAATATCGCGCAACGCGACCGGGCGCCGGTCTCAATGAAGCCAGCGCACAGTAGTGTTGTTTTCACCAGTTTGGAGGTGTGTTGAATGGTGGTTGGGGGAGGCTAAAATGGGATTTTTAACAAGATCACAACACTATTACAACCCCTAAAATGATGCCCAGAATGCACCAGATTGCACAGATTTTAACCGTTTTTTGAAAAAATTTCCGGGGGGGCATGCCCCCGGACCCCCCTAGTTGGCTCGCCTGCTTCGCAGGCTCAGGCTTGTGGCTTCGCTACTGGTACTGCGCGCTTCTTTCAGGTAAAACCGTTTTTGGCCTGTAGCATTCCTGTTTTTTTTTTATTCAAGGCCATGGAACCAGGCGATGGTGTGGATCTACCTCAAATTGTACGGCAAAGTTGAAAATAAAGAACTCATCACACATACATGTACTTTAATTTCAATCCACCTAATAGTTTTTGAGAAAATGGGTTTACAAGATTTAGCTCTGGAAATGTGAAATTGTGCAAGTATATATCCATGTGTGTGAGTGAGGGTGTGGGGGTTGAATGTGTATGAGTGTAGAGAGAGAGAGAGAGAGAGAGAGAGAGAGAGAGAGAACGAGAGAGAGAGAGAGAGAGAGAGAGAAAACCCAATGAAAACAACATTCTTGTTACTGATTACAAATCATGATATGTATTTCTATGTGTGTATGAAAGAGAATTAAAAAAATAATCATAAAAAAGTGCAACAGTTGTCACTTTGTGTTGAATAAACAATAGATCCAGAGGAGCGAATTACTGTGTGGTTGTGTTTACTTTGACACGTGCTTTCTGTACATGCAACTTTTACCGTGACCGTGATTTGCCACTGGTGTTCGTGATCGTGAAAACAAAAATCAAGGTAACTGTGATCGTGAAAGCGAAAATTTCCCTTCCCGTGATCGTGATGATACCCCCCCTTTGGGGCCCTCTGAATTCTGAACTGTGAATTTAACACACTAAAGTTCAAGATTATCCATACACACACACGTACACACATACACACACACGTACACACATACACACACACACACACACACACACACACACACACACACACTCACACACACACACACACAACTGACTGACAGTGACACTGACTCCCAACGACATCCTTGCAATTCCAGTGTACAATTTTTTTAGTTACAGCGAGCACAGTCATTGTTTCTGCCACTTCTTATGATTACCTTCCAATTCCACAGAGACAGTGGTGAAATAAATGCAAGATGCACAGACACACACACATACACACACACACTGAGTCATGCACACCTATCAATGCACAAAGTACATTCGGCTAGGAGTCTTACTGTTTTGCTTTTCACACGTTGCAGTACGTGTTGCTGTGTACTGGGGCATCTTTGTTTCCAGATGATCCGTGAACCGATCATAGCACTCACAGAACAGTACTTAGCAATGGCTTTTGCTTGGCACACAGACAGTCCGGCTAGCATCAGTCCGCTAACAAACCTTCTATGCGTACACCCGAGCGTACTGACAACACACACAATAACTTTACAGCTGTACCCTAAATAATTAATTCTCTGACAAAGGGTAAGGTACTTAGCAAACTTATTCATGCAACACTCGTCAACAAATGCATACATACATACATACATACATCAGGGATGTCGTTAGGCGTCGAACATCGGACATAGACCAATTAAAAGGCTCAAATGGCCGCATGGCGGTCAGATGTCCTATCGTTTTGAACTGAGCGCGGTCATTGTCCGATAAGAACTCCATTCCTTCGGACAGCGCGTTATTTGATCATTTTCCTTTCATGATATAAATCTTCAAAAAGCGACCGAGCGATTTCACGTACAGGTGCACTGATGTTGTGCAGTGCAGATCTTGCGTTTTCCGAACCGTTTGCGGTATGAGCCGTTTTACGTTTGCGTACACCCTGCTACAGCACACTAAAGTTAGGAGTACGGGAGACAACTCCAACTGACCAAGGCTTGCGTCTGCTTTAATTTGCTTTCGGTTGTAGATGAAGCGCACGGCACTGAAATATGCCACCGAAAAAAACTAAAGCCTACCAAAGAATAGCAAAAGCTGAACACGTTTGGCGTTTCAATGGCATCGTGTGCTACATTAGGGCCAAGAACAGGGAAAAACACAGCCAGCATCATTCTGAAAAATTACAGTGCCAATGACAGTGTCGCCGCTGAAACCCCCACAATCACGGAAAATAAAGTTTCATCACTTGTAGATGGTGTCAGTACAGCAGGAAATTCAAACAAACGGTCTTTTATTAAGGTTAACTATTCATGGCTGACCCTGTTTAATACTAGTTGGTTAGAATTTGACACCAAAGAGACCATCTATATAGGCAAACTTTTTGTCGAATCTGTCAAGAAAAAGCCCCGTCAGGAAATCATGCAGATTGTGTGCAAATCAAAGTAAGAGTGCTGAAGTTTTTGGTTGCTTTTTAGTTTGTTTGTTTCTTTTTTGGGTGTGTCGTGTTTCAGACAAAAGTAAGGAAACAATATACGCACACAATGTTGGTGCATATACTGAAATGTCTGTGTGCACATGATTTTGTGTTTTGCACAAAATTATAATGTCCTATTAAAATTTTTGAAAGCAGTCAAATGTCCTATTGATGCCGAAGAGCTCAGGACATTTGTCCTATATGAATTTGTGGCAACATCCCTAATACATATATACATACATACATACATACATACATACATACATACATACATACATACATACATACATACATACATACATACATACATACATACATACATACATACATACATACATACATACATACATACATACATACATACATATATGCGTATACATGCGTGCATGCATGCATACATACATACATACATATACCCGTATACATACATACAGGAACTGTAGAATTTTAGAAAATACATCAGATTTCATTAGCTTTTTGTTGAAATGTACACATTTTATTATATGGTTTGAAAGCTCAGAAGTTACCAGATAACAGTTTTGGTACAGCTACACACACATACATGGGAATTAAGGTATCAACTCCCTTCCACACACTTATATATATGTACACATTATGCTCATATATATGTAGGGGAATCCCAATCAGTAACTATGACTTGCAGTTGCAACATTTTATTGTAAACCTCTTAACAACTTTTGCTCATGCTCAGCAGAATTTAAGAAAGCACCTTAAAATTGCTTGTTCCTCCACTCACAAACTACTTAATAATGACAATGTGAATGCAGGAATCAGAGTTTTTGCAGCTGAGAAAGACATGAAGCTGTCTCAGGTATCCATTTAACAGATGGACCAGCTTTCTGTGTTCTTTTATTATTTAATTACTGAATTGCTCTCTCACATGTTTGTGCAGAGAAGAGACAGAGAGTAGCAGGCCAGCAAGATGGAGGAGCAGGCACATGGAGACAGAGAGGGTGAAGGGGCAGCAGCCACAGACAAAAACTGTGAGGCCCTGTATACTGCGGTCACAGCTGATGACCTGGCCACCTTGCAGCAGCTGCTGGCTGAGGGGACAAATGCAGACATGTTTTATGACAATGACCAGTCCATCCTGCACATTGCCTGTGGGAAAGGTCGCACTGAGTGTGTCAAGTAAGTGATGTCAAGTCAGGCTCTGTTGCAATGTTCAGATACGCATGCATTTGTACACACAAACACACAGACACACACACCAACAGGTATACTGTCAATTAGTTACGAGAACAACTTTGTATGGAAGGTCGACCATATGTGGCCATTTCTGCGAAAAGGGACATTCTTGACAAATTTATCTATTTTGAGTTTCGGATTTTATTTGACAGACTGTTATATTTAGAACGTGATGTGAGAATTTCAGACCTTCAAATTTGTTTTTCACGGAGTTAGGACCCTTTTTTGGAGATACCCCCCAAAATGACTTAAAATGGCTAAACTTTTAAAAACAAACTTTTGCCGGGAAATAGTAAGTTCAATCATCTGCCGTTATTACTTGTATGGTTTTAGGTCAAAATAATGTTTCATTCCAGAGTTATTGCCCTTTTTGTAACGTTACCCTAATTTTTACTTTTTCGTCTTTTTCTATCATTTCTATCTCCCATGCAGAAGAAAAAACAATCAGCCATATGATTTTTTTTCTCGAATATTTCTTCTTCTTTCATACTACCTCTCCCCCCTCCATGTTCTATTCTTTCTTCACCCACGCACATACAAACACAAACTATTTAAGGCTGTCTGCTGAAAACAATACCAGATTCTGCTGCTTGTCGACTTGAAGTTGTGGTACTTCTAAATTTCATAACAAGGATTAATTGTTCAGTTTCCTTGGTAAATACAGCTTCGAGTTGTAGAAAGTAACATGGTGCTGTGTGTCCTTGCACACGTGGGTCTGTCAGTCTGTCCATCACTTCACTGAATTGAAAATGTCATCCGTGCACTCTGCTATCGAACGTCTCCCTTTACTTTCAACAAACTGAAATGCCAATCAGGGTCGAACTTGATGTGGCCGACGATCAAGACATTTTCAAAATGGATTTGTGCTGTTCATTCACAAACAAAACTGCATGCCTAAGTATTGATGCACCATGCCGAAGACTGAAGTTGTTACCCTCCTCTGTACCCCTGCCTCATTCGCAAGGTAGATCTAGACGATTTGCTTCTCTGAAACAAAGGCAACCACAGAGTTGATCAACATATTATTTACTAACCACTATTTGCACAGCTCAAATCTGGTTTTGGGTACCTATCCACTTGCCATTTCTAAGCTGGTATGGTATGGTGTGTCTGTGTCTGTGTGTGTGTGTGTCTGTGTGTCTGCTTCTTTGTTGGAGAAAACAGCACATAAACACAAATATAACTGTATTGTTCCCCCCTTTCTTTTTAAAGTACTGACAAATTGTAAAGTATTGATATGTCTTTACCTACTGAGCAAAGTCCCAAGGGTAAACCATGCTGATTTCCTTGGAACTAGAACCGGCTGGACATTGCTGTTGCCCCATTCTGTCGAACACCTGCTTTCTGGCCAGGCACTTCTGTCTTTTGTTGTTGCACTGTCCGGTGAATTGCTGGACTTGTTTGCTGTTCCACGCCAGCAAACTGAGAGAAAGAGAGTAACATTGGTTGAATAAAAAAAAGAGGAGTTTAAAAACATACTACACGTACACACATACCACCATCATCATCATCATCATCATCATCATCATCATCAAAATCATCATCGTCATTATCATCTCTCTTCCTCTATCTACCCCTCTCTCTCTCTCTCTCTCTCTCTCTCTCTCTCTCTCTCTCTCTCTCTCTCTCTCTCTCACACACACACACACACAGAAACCCTCACACAACAAACACACACACACACACACACACAAGCTGCGCGCGCGCGCACACACACACAAAACACACACACACACTGCAGTCTATATGGTAACTTACCTGAAATTGTAGCCTGTCATAGATCTAAGGGGAGACAGCAAACGGTAAGAGCAGCAGGTTCTCATTTACGATGTCCGGGCATTCAAACGATCAGGAAGAGGAAGACCTTGCTTCGCAATATGCTCTTGGAGAACTCTTTAACCGATTTGTAGTGTGCGTTGTCTCCATGAACGTTTACAACACCATCGTGATCAAAGTATCTGCTTCGACTTCGGAGTCACAAATGTCCGGGCGAAGTGCAACAAAATTATTCTAAATCAACAGCATTGACCTCGTCAACAAAATCGTTGTCTTATCCCAAAGTGACTTCTGTCAGCAGAACATTCCGTGTTCAACTGAGAAGACTGACTTGCCCTTCCACTATCAGAATTCACAGGCTGCAAAGAATGCCCCAGTCAGTAACCACTGATCTAAATATCAGTAACTTTAGCAAGGGAAGCAACTAAAGATGAAAACGGGGAGTAACTGTTCTTCATCGGGCAACTGCGTTTGTCGTCTGCTTTTTCGTACAGTGCTACGGTCGCGTGAAAGTCAGATCTACCTGAACTATGCGTATAGATCCGTCTAGTGAAATGTAGCTGTGTGATGATTTGGCTACATCACTTTGCTGAATGTGCTTCCAGATGAAAGTTTATATTAAGCTTACTGTCAAACATTAAACAAAAAATAGGTAAGTTGTTTTAACTTGACCAAAACTAGCGACGAAAAAATGTTTCTCGAAGCACAACAAAACACTGTTGCCATTTTCGGCATCATCGCAGTCAACTTGTCATCGGTTCGATGTGTTTTTCTTGAGGAGGAATGAACATAAACATTTTTAGAAGTTTGTAATGTTGATCCCAAGACTATTTTCCATTACTTTAAATTGCTGTTCATTGTACTATCGCTGATAATTCATTGAACATTTTAGAAATTCAACTTGAAGTGGGCATCAGTCAACACAGCAACGTTTGTTTACATTTTGCTCTAACTTTGACCCCGCGTTTCTCCAGAGGCTTAGATCAAGAATGTCCCTTTTCGCAGAAATGGCCTCATATGACTGTTACGGAAACAAATACCTACTTCCTACAGAGCAACTGCAAAACGATAAAGCTGAAGACAGTAACATTGAGAATGACAAAGTTGTGCAACATTCTGCACTTAGGCAGCAGGAGAACTACCTGTGAGACTTGTAGGCCTACCTAAATCTTAGAAATGCGCTTTCAGTATTTGCTGAAGTGTTTCTTGTTTCCTTGTGGGGGTTGTAAAGTTGTAATTAAGCAGCTCTCTGAATAAAATTCCAAGAGAGAAAATATCCTGACATAAAAACATCTGTAGAAGTCTCATGTTCTCTGTCTGTGTTTTGACATCACAGGAGTCACTGTTGATTGTTGCCATGACCGAGAAGACTGCACCAACTATTTCCCACAATCAGATGTGTTTGATATGTTGTTTGACATTCTTTATGTAAGAGTTCATTTTTACCCAAGGGTCTATCATGTTTTTATTTGTTTCCAGACTACTGCTGGATGCAGGGGCTATGCCAGACATTCACGACAAATGGGGACAGACTCCACTGCACTACTGTATTTGTGTTCAGTACTTGGACACAGCTATGGTCCTGTTCGACCACTTAGGAGAGAAAGCATCAGACATTGTCAACAACCAGGACAGTTCCGGAAAGTCACCTCTTCATTCTGCGGCAGAGTCTGGCAGCATGGAAGCCATTGAGCTGCTGTTAAAGTACGGTGCTGATGTGAACGTGAGAAACTTTGATGGAGTAACTCCGCTCATGGTTTTAGCCGAGTCGTACGGGAGGAGCAATACAATACAAGCCATGCAAACACTTTTGGCAGCAGGTGCCTTGATTGATATCGCAGACTATCGCTCACGACGCTCTGCATTGCAGGTAAGAGTACTCACTGTTTCACTGTGATTCTTCATGTACTTCCACAAGGGGAGAAAATACTGTAACAGCACTCCTGTGATATTATACTTGTTTGTGGAGGTTGTTCTTTGTCGCAGGGAAAGGGAAAATAGAGTATATAATTAACCTGCTGACTGTCGTGGTATCAGGTAAGCACTAATGACATTGTCAAGAATCAATACATGGAAAAGCAGCTGCTGTAAATTGCCTTTTGACTTGCAGCAAGCTGAGTACCTACCCTGAGTGGGTTCCATTTTTCTCACTTTTTGCTAGGCTGTTTTGGCTTATATGTCATTATTTTTTTACATGAAATTTCTCCAGCAATCAATCCATTCAAACTGTTGATTTGTGGTCCACCAGAGAGCAGCAGTGGCAAAGAACATGTCGGCGGTGGAGTTGTTGATCTCTACCGGGGCGGAGGTAGACAGCCTGGACATCACACGCAGAACTCCCCTCACCAACCTTATGTGGGACCATGTCAGGAACAAACAGGTGTGTGTTTGTCTCTCGCTTTGGCTGGCTGTCTTTGTTCGTCTCACTATTCTGTCTGAATGCCCGACTGTCTGTTTGTTTGTTGCTACATTAAAAATGTGTTGCACTGTATTTCGGAGAAGAAAAGCGTATTTAATTGCACAAACTGTACCACACCTTACCATAGCCTAGCCCCGGGGGGTTAGAGCGATCGCACCCATCATTTAAAAAAATGATTATTGCCCGTAATACTCCAGATTCCGGAAATAGCCGAGAGTTAATATAATCCGGGCTATCACGTGACATCCGGGAATACACGAATGCGCATTCATTTTTTTCCTTTGCGTTGTTAGCAAGTCGGTCGTACCATCTATCAGCGTCTCTTTGGCTTCAGTTTAAACCGGTGAGATCTTTCCTTTTTGCTTTCGTTAACAATAAAGATGAGTTCCCCACGAACTCCTCGACCTGCTCGGCGAGATAAGCAACGCAGCATTGCTGCTGTTCCAAAGCCAAAGCCTTGAGCTCGGCCACGTGACCGGCTGAACACGTGCATTCTCCTTCGCCTGAGCGGACTGAAAAGTCCATTTCAAAACAAACTGCGACTGTGTCGGCTCGCTCACCTAGTGAGAAGGGAACCGTGCCCACTTGGCCTTCACAGCTACTACCCCCCCTAGTGGGGGGAACTTCACCCCCCCTCTGACCTCACGCCCTCCTCCTCCACGCCTGCTGCGTTACGCCCGCTACGTTGTTCAAACGCAGCAAGTGTGCTGGAGGATGAAATCCCCTCACTCCTCCTCAAACAAGCAATAGAGGAGATTTTCTCTCCAATCTCCCCGGGGTTTTACGGACACTTATGTGTGGTCCCAAAACGCACGCCAGTGCTAGATCTTTCCCCCCTCAACAGATTTCTCTGTAGAATTCATTTCCCCATGGAGATCCAGGACTCAATTCTCCCGAAGGATTTTGCTACATCCATAGACCTGAAGGATGCTTACTTCCACATCCTCATCCATCCCAAAGATCGGAAATTTCTCAGATTTGTGTGGGGGAACCGGATTTTTCTGTTCCAGTCTCTCTCGCTCGGCCTTTCTCTGGCTCCCCTGGTTTTCACCAAGATCACCTGCCAACTTGTTCAATCGATCCACCAATCAGGCATTCGTCGCAAGGCCTTTCTAGATGACTGGCTAATTCTAGCCAGCTCTCGTTCACAGTGCGCCACTCACGTGGACACTGTCCTTCTCAGAGCCCGCCAACTGGGGTTTATTCCCAATTTGTCAAAATCAGACCTGATTCCCTCCCAGGAAAGTGTCGAACAGGGGATTGTCTTCAACACAATCACCCTGCAGGTCAAACCCACCCAAGATTGACTGACCAGACTCGCGGAGTTACTATCCTCCCTTCGGTCTCGTTCCTTGGCCACAGCTCGAGAGCCAGATGGAATCCCTAGCTCCCCTCAGGTATTCCTCGGCCGGCTTCACAAACGCCGGGTTCGCAGGGGTTTCAAGGACAGTGGTTCATAGAATCCACCCACCAATGGCTCTCTCAGGAGTGTCTAAACAAAGGTGTACCCTGATCTTCCTCCAGCAGAGATTCTGCTGTATACGGATGCCTCTCACCACGGGTGGGGAGGTCATGCCTGAGCTCTCTGCGCTGCCGGTGTCTGGGATCAGTGGCTCCGCTTGATTGGGATTCAAAGCGGGCGACCAGGCGATCGCCCGCCACGTGACGCGGGCGATCTGATCTAAAGTACCAATCAAGCGCAATCGGGCCATAAACATGGCTGCCAATTTGTTGCTGTTGGACGAGTTGTTCTTTAGTGATGATAGTGATGCGGAGTACGCCTACAATATGGAGTGTGAATGCTTGGAAGTCACACATATATATTGGAAGTCACACATAATTATGTTTGATCTCCGGTTGAAATGGTTTGCAAGATATTGACCAATTGAAGGGACTGGCTG
>NC_090257.1:15062707-15202707 GCF_037325665.1 Littorina saxatilis | reverse complement strand
AGCACAACTGCTGCATGACCACCAAGGGCAAGGTCTATCGCAAACGCCTGGGCATGGAGTACACCTTTGACCCCATAGAGATGGCGCTGGATGACGGCAGTTATCACCTGGTCAAGCTCTTCCTCTCTGCTGGGTATCCAGCAACTTCTTTTTCCTCACAGGTAATCTTGTGTTTTCATTTTCTGCTGATTGGGAACCCTTACCGAAATCTAGTATACCACAAATGTGCTACATGTAGCGCATAATTAGTACACTGTGGTACGTGCTAGAAATGTGCCAAATTGGAACCATGGACTTAGAAAAAAAAATAGACAAATGCAGTATACCACAAATGTGCTACGCCTGGTACATTTCTAGCATGCGCTACAAATGTGCCACAAAGGTTCCAATTTGGCACATTTGTGGTACATAAGCTAGAAATGTACTACATAACTGCAAACCGGCTTCTGGATTAGCACATTCCTAGCACGTGCCACAAATGTGCTACGCCTGGTACATTTCTAGCATGCGCTACAAATGTGCCACAAAGGTTCCAATTTGGCACATTTGTGGTACATAAGCTAGAAATGTACTACAAAACTGCAAACCGGCTTCTGGATTAGCACATTCCTAGCACGTGCCACAAATGTGCTACGCCTGGTACATTTCTAGCATGCGCTACAAATGTGCCACGAAATTTCCAATTTGGCACATTTGTGGTACATGAGCTAGAAATGTACTACAAAACTGCAAACCTGCTACTGGATTAGCAAATTTCTAGCATGTGCAACAAATGTGCTACGCCTGGTACATTACTAGCACGTGCCACAAATGTGCTACGCCTGGTACATTTCTAGCACATTTGGCACATTAAAAACTGAATTGTAGCTTATACTTATTGTATTTTTTATTAATAGTAATATTGTGCTATAATTTATAAATCCAATTGTACTTGTAGGTTTGCTGTTTTGTGGTACATTTCTAGCGCACACCAGCAGCAGCTATTCGAGCAATAAACCGGGTGAAAAATGCACATATTAGCACATTATTGGCATATTAATAGTACACTTATCGGCACACTGACCTAAAATCCAATTCACAAAATTATGGTCTTGTTCAAATCACTTCAATTGATTCACACACATACATTATATGCAAAAACAGAAAACCCAAAATAGATGTAGAAAGAATAAACCGCTTTTATTGAATGAATATGGAATGTCAGTAAGTAGTTACTAGTAACACACACTGACCTGCACAGACCTAGATCCTCATGGAAAATGAATGTCATTTACACATTACACCTACCTAGATTCTCATTGAAAATAAATTTCAGTTCCACGTGTTATTGTTTTGGAATTTGAGGTCAGTTGGGTAAGTGACACTTTACGGAGAAAACTTGAACTTCGCTGCCCCCGTTTTGTGACGATCAAGATTTCAAAGCTTCTGTAGTTAACCTTCAACGTACTTTGTGGGTTGAGGACGACCCAGAGCCTCACACAATCGACTTTATCTCTGAAACTTTTTGAGTTTTTAATTGAGACTTCATGCAATCTCTAATCACCATACGACCTTTCCATTGCCCATTTTTTGAAAGATTATCTTTGCGAACAAACAAATAAACGATAACGTGTAGAACTACACAGTCCGGATGATGTGGGTGGTGGACGACCCATATGGAATTACGTAATGAATGTTACGTTGTTTATCCTTATTCGGATGACGTGGGTCGTGTACGACCCATACTCTGCAAAGAGGCGGAAAAATGTTTATTCCTATCCGGATGGCGTGGATCATGTACAACCCATAACTTTTTACGTTGAATCCTTTGGAAAGTGTGGGTCATGTCATCCGGACTGTGAAGTGTGGGTCGTGTCATCCGGACTGTGTAGTCCAACGCTTGATCCGGTGAAGGTTAAAAAGAGAGTCAGAATGCCCGGGTCTTGATCCATGTCATTGATGCAGAAAAAGGCAGCTCACATGGGACTGCAGGCCATCAACTGCAAACACAAATAATATTCATATTAAAGATGACTTACTTATGCACTTTAAATAATTTATTAACGGTCGAGAAAAAACATTTGGATTTCTGTTTCAAGTGTTTGTTGGATTCTTCCATTCCTCCTGGGTCTTGCAGACTTGAAAGTTGACAAGAAAAGCTACTCTTCACTGTGCACCTGTATCCAGGGAATACTTGAAAAAAACAGCATAGTAGTTATTATTACTGTTGTCTAATACAGTAATACTATTACTAGTAACTTAATTTACAATTCAACATTTGATATTTTTTAATTTAATTTTGAAATTGAAGAGAAACAATTAGATAAACTTGCTAATTTTCAAATACTAAATGTATGGAAGGAAATAATTGGTTGGCAATATTACACATGACGAACGCAAGCACTCTTCGTGGATGCAAGTGAGCTATAAAGTATAATGAATGTCCATGGCCGATGACTCAGTCATAACTAACGTGCTCAATTCAAACTCAAAGCTAAGTTCTGTTCTACTACTACTTCTAGTGGCACTGGTAATAATAGTAGTACTGCAAAATGTGAAGATGAGTCTGTAACAGTAACTTGAGTAAGTGAAAGTTTGAAAAGAATGTGTATTTGTTTGTCTTCGTGCCATGCTACCAATTGACAGAGTCACTGTCACTGTGAGTGTGTCTATGATTTGAACTTCACTTTTCAATCACTCAACTCACTGGGTCAGCACAATAGCTACACTAAAAGTTAAAATACCACTGTATCAAAACAATCTACACAACTTACCAACTATAGAGTGAAGAAAGTGAGACAGAGTCAGTCACTCATTGCGATTCGGGTGGAGGCAGAGTGGATGTTTCGTTTCTGACTTAGCAAGTAGACGTGTCACTGTCACTGTCAGCCATGGTTCTCCAAGTTGTCAAAGGACCGGCTTGCTCTTCGCATGGAAGTAGTTGTGGATTTCAACATAGCAACAATATTGTAGACTTTGATCCCACACTTAGATATATAGTTCAAAAGCTTCGTTCATGATGCATTCCTGGGAAAATATCCACTCTGAACACAGCACTGTTTCAGTGTTTGAATCACATGGCAGTTTCGTGGGGTAGATTCAAAATGGCGGTGTATTTTGTCTCCTTTCATTTGATTGGGCGATATTTTTAGAAGTAGCCACTCACGCGAAGCGACACAATACATGATCAAATACCAAGCTTGTGCAAACCATGCAGACAAGAGAAAGCTGACTGCCTATTGTTTTCTCTTCTTATTCCACATTGACTTCCTTAAAAGTTTAAGTCCAAAATGCTTTCTCATAGTGACCTTCTCCATTTAAAATCTTGAAGGAACTTACAAGTACAATTATACTCTTTTTTTGTAATTTCTTATAATTTTGTTTATTTTTCACAAAAGCTATCTAGATGTGTGGATTTTGTATCAATGAGTATACAATTTAATACATTATGCTAATCTTTTATAAAGCTGATTTTGTGTGAAATTATGTGTTTATATACATTTTAACCATGAATCCCTGTGTTTTTACCCTGTATCCTATTTTTTTTTGTACTTAATTTTTACTGTGACAGTTTCTTTAGTTTATAAAATGCAAATTTCTGCTAAGTCCAAGATTGGCATATTTGTAGCATACTGTGAAAAAAACTAAGTCTTTACTAGCACACAAAAATGACAAAGTATTTCATTGGCATATTTGTAGCACACAAGAAAATAGCTAAGTCCATGATTGGCACATTTGTAGCACATAATCAGTGATGTTCCTAGGACTGGAGGGCAACAGGACAAAATGTCCTGAATCAACAAACTAATAGGACATCATGTCCTGACTACAAAAAAACAATAGGACATTCAGATCAAGCGAACCAATCATGGCACCTAACCTTTTTAGATGCCAGTGCGGATTTGCGAAAGTTGCTGCAACCAACGGTGAACGAGTTTGAAGCAACGCCATCCTCCTGACAGATGGTGCAGAACATCAGTTCTTTTTCTTTGCTGTAGCTGAGCCAAGGGAACATAGAAAACCAGCTCTGCACAAACTTGCTGGTCGCCCCTACTTTCGTTTCTTGCGTCTCCCCCTGCGTCTCTTTCTGAGGTTGTAGATCTATTGGCTCACCTTCTGAGGCTTCAGTCTCCGACGGGGCCGAAGGCCCTGCAACTTGACTGTCCGTGTCGTCCTTTTTTTTTTTAACAAAGCCACTCAAAAGTGTCTGCCCTTTTCCCACGCAAACCATTTTCTTCGGCGGCATCTTTGCAGAAATGTGGCGGCGGAAGTAAAGTGTCGCTGTCAAAAGTAGCGAGAGTTATGGCTCTTGTAATATTGTTCGGTCGAGAGTGAAAATTGAAGTTCAAGTAGGCCCCGATTCGAACTCGTTTTAACGGGGTTTGATACTTCAGTTTGTACAGATTCTTCTTGCAGTGACCGCTCTAGACGTAATACTATCGGACAATGACCGCTGACTTCGCGATCGGATCGGACATTTGACGGGACAGAGGTGTTTGCAATCGGTCATTTTACAACCTAAATCGGTCTATGACCGATGACCGACGCCTCGGAACATCACTGCATAATAAAATAGTTAAGTCTGTGATTGGCACATTTCTAGCGCGTAAGAAAATAACTAAGTCCATGATTGGCACATTTCTAGCACATGCAAAGAGCTCACAGTTGTTCGTTAGCACATTTCTGGTATAGAATAAAATGACAAAGTCCATGATTGGCACATTTCTAGCATAGGATTGAAACCTGTAGCACATTTTGTGGTATACCACAAATGTACCAATGGTTGTTCGTGGCACATTTGTAGTATACGTTTGGTACATTTAGTACATTTTTAGCATAGGATTAGCACAAAATTGGTATACCAATAATGTGCTAAAAACTGTAGGGGAAATGAGTCTTTGTGATTGGTTTGGTGTAAAAGCATCCATTATCAGCTTATGTCCTTCAAAAAAATCCTTTGCACATTGGAGCAATCTAGTTTTTTTTAAACAATTGTGTTACAAGAGAAAGGAGGCATTCCTTTAGCCACACACAAAGGCTGTGTCATTTGGTCACATCAGTACAACAGTTTGGAACTTGAGTTTATGAAGTGATGTACTGTGAATATTGTGAATATTGTGAACACTGTTTGAATGAGTATTACAGTTGAACCTGTCTACAACAACCACTCAAGGGTCACCAATAGTGGTCATTATAAGCAGATGGTCCTAAGGAAAACCATATATTTGTGCAAAAACAACATTGTTATCAAGAGGTTACCAGGGCAGGTTCAACTGTAGTTTATTTTATTACAAATGTGTGTTTTGTTGTTGTTGTGTGCTCATTCTATGCCAAATGCATCAGTAACCAGAGAAAAAAAGTAAGAAAAGCATTGAAAAAAGTTTGATCATAACCAGGAACACCAGAAAAATTAAATATGCTGTTTTAGTCTTTGTTGTTGTGTTATCAGCTGAGGGAAAGAATAAAAACAGACTCTGCCGAGTCCAACTCGATGTTGAGCAAAGAGCTACAACAATGGCTGCTGTCACGCATCTCGCATCCTGCAAGTCTGTGGGAGCTGGCAGTGTTCAGCATCCGCCACATCTTAGGTCAGTGTCTGCACAAGGTCGTGCCCGTGCTGCCCTTGCCCTCCAAGGTCAAGGACTCCATTCTACTCACCCACTTGCTGACCTAGAGCCAGTCTACTTAATGGAACACTGTCACTTCGTGTTCACCACCCTTCATTGTTGATCTCTCTCAACTGATTAGAAAAGGGTCGATTGGTTGGTTATTATTGTTTATCGAAAAGGGTAGGAAAGAAATGATTGGAAAACATCTGACAACCAAATTTATGTATGTAGCCATAGCTGATCTGTGCACTGAAAAGGTAAAAAAAAGAAAGAAAGGATGGACAGAGATGGTTAATGGCTGCTTCTGACAATGTAACAAAAACAATCTGTTACTAAAAATATCATCTGATTTTTACTCTTCCACTTACATGGGTTTATATTGCTCTGTGTACGGGAACAAAGAAGCAATATTGTTCTGTATAAGAAAAAAATCCATGCAGAAAGACCACCACGCTGTATTTGCCAGTGGTTTTTGACAATTTGTTTCTGTTTTTACAACAATGCTGCTTTTCATGTTCAATAGTAGATTTTCTAGTGAAATCTGTTATACAGTTGATAACCTGCCCTGTTATATAGTGCTATATGTTTTATGTAAAATCAATGTCTTGTTTGTACTATTGTTATGTACCACGCCTGAATTTCTCTATGAGATAATAAAGTATTCTTATTCTTATTCTTATATACTGGTACACAAGTGCACTTTCGGTCTCCTATAATTATCCCTTGTTCTAAGTAACACTGGATTGCTGTGAACATAATCTTGTATATCGTTGTTGACTCTTGTGTAGCAAACAATGTGCTTCTTGTTTTAGATGTGTGATTTATGTAATGCTTCAAAAAATGTCATTTACTATTGTGATGTCATTCACACACACATACACACAAATAGAAGATGACTTTAAACAGTTATAGTGCTTGTGAAAGAGTCTGATATACAGCAGGAAAAAGAGAGATTGTGGGTTTGTGTGTGTGTGAGTGAGACATTATTTTTTTTACTTTCCTGTATAAAACATGCACTTAAGCATGCATGCAAAGAGCCGCTCACTTGAAACTCATGACTCAAAATACTTCTGTCCACAATATATTATGTGTAAATAGTGGTCTGTGTTTTTGAAAGAGGAATACGGAGAAGAAGAAAGGTATTCGTCTTGTCAAATGATTGTTTTTTTCTTATCATGTTGTAGAAACAATGCTTCTCTTATTGTCAGATCAGTTGTGTTTTGTTTGCTTTGTGATTAAAAAGATACATTGCAGGCTACTTATTTTTCAATCAGTCTCCGTCCAAAAGTTTGTCAATATTTTTATAATGGTGCTTTTCACTGTTCTTGAATTGTATATTTTTTTAAGTGCAATCTGATGTACCTTAAGTACTTAAATCCACTTACTTATATGCTGTATTGCATGGTCATGGCTAAGAATGGATTGCTATGACCATAACCTTCTTGGCCCAATTTACCCAGAGGTGCAATAGAAAATGGTGCTAGTTTTTCCTATTTGTTAATTGTGCACATCTTTATGGTGCATTTGTTTTTACTTTGACTTCTTTTGCAAAACAAAAAGTAAATAAAGAAAACATTTGGAAGTCAACTTTTAATGTGTGTGTGCATGTGTGTGTGAGAGAAAGAGAGATAGAGCAATAGATTACATGGATAGATAAATGCAACAATGAATTAGATTTGTTCTTTGGAATAGCTTTCTTTAATCATTGTCAGTTAAGTGGAACAACCAGAAGTGGCAAAACAGAAACACTTGGATTGAATGATTTGATTCACTTGATCTGGTTCATGACGTGCATGAAACCACTGCATCGGTCTCGAATAGCAGCTAGCATCTGCTGAAGGGACATTAAAACCCAAAAACCAACCAACCAACGTGCATGAAACCAACACTTGTAAAGTAGTCAACACAAATAAAATTGTCAACTCATACACAGTCAAACATACAAACGCTTAGAGCACCAGACATCATGAGGCGTTCTTGTCTATGTCTGCTCACTCAACAATCCACAATCCCCCCACACCTAAAACTCTCAGATGCACATGTCATCAAGTTTGTATTTGTATAAATATAATCACATAAAACTGATACCACCAACACAGTCACATGTCAGCAAAAACAAGGTATACAGTCTTGATGTAACATGCACTTTGACCTCAACAATAACCTTGTCAGCGTCATCAGTTCATTTACAATGCTAAATGGCAAAAGTTAACATGCTGTAAATATAACTGCAAATGCATGGAACATGCACACATGATTTATGAAAATGCTCCACTTGTCATCTCTCTGTCATGCCGTTTCTCTTGCAAAACTTGTAAACACCACTACTATTGTGCAGCTAATAAAATACCAGTACTCTACGATTGTATAAACACATGATTCTACATGATGCACTGAAAGCATTTTTATACAAACATATAATTCTTTGTTATAATACTCCATCATTGCTTGAGAATCATAATGCATCTTGAAACGTCATTTTGATTGTTGGACATGTTAATTATGTAAATTGTACTGTAGTTAACTTGAACTTCTATTTCTTCTAAACTGAGCAAAAAAATTATTGCACCCATTTTTGTACCCCAACTAAAACATTCATTCACGTGTCATTTTATTCAAACTTTATATGCCATTAAAGGCCCTTCACTTGGCTACCTTGCACACTTTTCAGATTCAAGATTTCTGTTGTAGGTATCACGTGACCGCCGCCGAAGTCAGGGTACCCACAAAATCGACCTGACAAAAACCATAGTCCCATATTTTAAAATCTGTAAAAATTCAGGATTTGCTGATAAGAAACAATTCTGCATATCGATGAAAATGCCATTCAATTTCCATTCAAAACCAGTTTAATTTGTGCACCTAACATGATTAGTCTTGATACAATCTGTTTTCAAAAGAGGTAGGGGTTAACAGTTCAAAAGGCCCAAAAGAGCACGTTTTGCCGTCATTTTGTAGGGGGTCCTCCACTGAAAGTTCAATATATCCTAAATGTCTCGATGAAAATGTTTAAAACTTCCAGCAAACACGACCAATAGGTGAATAAAGATCACCATAACTTTTTGTGAATATATTGGCAATACAGGTAAAGTTACGTAACGTTTCCAAAAGAACTTAAAAAAAAATATTCATATTAATTCAGTGTGTTATGCCAAATATTTGTGACGTAGCATGCAGGGCCAATAATGGTTATATCAGTATTTGCGAAAGTTTTAGGCAAATCTGAGCACTGGCAGGAATTTGCTGGAGGTATGAACGCGATAGAAAAATTCGTTAACTCTGTCATTTGTACTGTGTATGCGAACGGCAGAGATTTCCAGTCGTTGGCCTGTGCTTACTTCGCTGTTGGTTGTTCAATCCCAAAGCATTGTGCCTGGTGTGATGCGCGTTTGTGAATTGCTTGTTATTGATAGGGAAGAGACTGTCAGTGCGCGTGTATGTGTGTGTTTGTGTGTGTGTGTGTGTGTGTGTTTCTCTTTCCTCTCTCTCTCTCTCCAAAACGGTTGCTAAGCCACATACACGCATGCACGCTCACCGGCACACGCACCCACTGGCATGCACATACGCACGTATACACACACAGGAACACACTCGCACAAATACAATCAGCATGCCCCACATCTCTTTCTCTCCGGATCTTTGGCAGTCGCACAAGCACACACCCTGCACTTTCTGCAGTAATATCACTGTTAAATAGCATTCATGCTGTCTATTGTCCTCCTTCACAACTGTGTGGCCTGCATTGTGCCCTTTATGTCGCCTTCTTGCACTCATCTGCTTTGCGGTCATCCTGCTTTTCATTTATATACCTTTGATACTTTTTGCATTTATTCATGACTTGCATGACCCAGTATAATTAACAGACCCAAGGTGAAGGCCACACAGTTTGTTGGGGGGACCAGAACTTCAGGCCAGAAAACACGTGAAAACTTTACTACAACATGGATTGCTTTGAAAGACTGATCAGCACACAGAACCCATGTACGTCGCAACACCCCCCCCCCCCCCCCCCCCCCCCCCCGCAGTCACTCACTTTGCAAACATAAATCTGCAGTGAAATGTCCTAGCATAGAATTCTCACACACTAAAACAGCGTGGGAAACATATTTCTTCTTTACCATTTGCATATCCCATGTTTTATTTGTGTTCCTTCACTGTGTGGTTTATCTCCCATCAATATTCATGCTGTCTTTTTACAATAATTCATTGAAAAGCCCTTTACATTCGTCTTTTTGCAGGAATTCAATCTCCTGTCAGCACGCATAGCCTTCATGTTGTCTTTTTGCAGGAATTCAATCTCCTGTCAGCACGCATATCCTTCATGTTGTCTTTTTGTGCTCATTGACCATTTGGTCGATGTCGTTGATCATCTGTGAGGTTCTGAGCAAGGCCTCCCTGACACAGTTAAAACCCTGCGCCAACTCCACACCTCTGGGGCCCAACACCAGTGGCAGCTGACGCCCCTGTGCCTGTCCTGCGGGAATCATTCCCACTGCTGCTACAGAGCTGTGGAAAGCACGTGGAGCTGTTGGAAAGCCAGTGTTATACTGGCGCGACTGTGGAGGATGGATGGGAAAAGTTACGTGACTTGATGAAGGCTGAAGGTTGGGGACTATACCCACCTTAGCTGGATGGAGTTCTGCTGAGTGAGGACTGCCTTGACCAGTATTGGCATTGCTCACACCCGTGTGGTCAATGATGTCTGTCACAAGCTCAGGTGGCAAATAGTTTGTTTTTTAAACTTGAGCGTGGCAGACGTACGAGTGAGACAATGCAAAATAGTTAACTCGTATACCACAACAAAAGATCAACAAACAAAGTACAACAGCAGACATCACCCCTCTTCTACAACTCAATTTTTCACACACAAAAACACTCATTAAATAATTTGATATACATTTTATAAATCCAAATCTTCTTAAAACTCAATATCGTGTATAATAGTAAAATGACAGAACAAAATAAGGAGCCTCCTCTGTTGTAAGACACCATAAAATGGTTTTGTTGTCTTTTTTCTTTCCTGATTTTAGAGGGAGTAATACTGGTAATCATGCCAGTAGTAATTCAGCAGCATCCTCAGACTATAATTTTAAGAGTTAATTATTTAACTTCATAAATGTCCAAAGGATACAATTGAAACATTCGATTTTCTTCAGCTCAGCTTCTGCGGATCTGTAACAGAGAAATCGGTCAACTGTTTGAACAGATGATTCTCATCTCTTCAAGCCTTCTCTTTTAAAAGGACACACTCAGTCTCATGTGCATTTTTCTGTTCTGAATTCCAAAAACTACAGCAATGTAAGTTCCTACAAGCTGACTTAAGTTTAAAAGTACTTTCACAACATCCCTAGATCACTCTAACACATGCACACTATGTAGTGGGGCTCGTATGTTGCAGACGCACTCATAAATCATTCACATCTTGCAACAAACATCATACTTTGTGATATTGTTCCTTATAATTATTTAAGGGATTTTAGATACAGAGCCACTTCAGAAATCGTTTTTTTTGTTTTTGATAGGGAATAAAAGGCTGCATTTACAGCAGACGAAATTCGTACCAAAAGCGCTCAGCAGTAAATATTCCCAACTCAGCAAATGTAAAATTCAATGGTTTACTATGCACCAGAAGTTGTCTGCTGATAACACATGCATGACATAAATACTCTTATGGGTATTTTTGTGTTCTGGTATTTAATTTGATCGTTTTAAGAATTTTATATATCCGCAGCATGAAAATTCAAGATGGCGGCCTCCGCAACATTGCGTGTTTTGATTTGAGCGAAAACAACGTTTCTGAAGGTAAGTTTTCAAGAATACGCATCCATTCACCAATGTCACATCATTTTACTGTTTAATTCTCCCCTGGGGTCTGTTATTCATCGGGTGAAGCGCTGAAATGCAGAGACTTTGTTTAATCTTGCAATAGCTCATCAGCTGGATTGTGATGCTGATAGATCTAGATCTATCTGTTGATTACAAGTAAGGAAATCATGATCGCCACGCTGGTGATTTTAAACAGATTAAACGAACTTTGAATAAAAGGCGAGGAGAAAGAGATTGTTCATGGTATGATAAATGATTAGTCCTGCCTACGTTAAGGACTTCCATAAGGTGGGGAGGGGCAGAGTCAAAAACTGAGTGAGGGTAGGCCAGATAGTAGGATGACCAGCTGGAGATAAAAACACTCCACTCCCCATGTCTTTACAGTGTTGTGATCAAACTTTCAAAGACGGTAGGTAACAGACAAAAGCACTGATACAGTGTATGCTAATCAAATGAGATAAGTGGTTTTGAAATGAAGAGGTACCGCTCTTTGAGTTTTACAATTTTGGTTTGTTGCTTGTTTCTCATCCTTTTGCTTATTTTAAGTTGACCGTGCATTGGTGTGAATTTTATTTTTACAGGATATATACAAGAGTTACACCACATGCCGGTTCCTGGGAACAAGCGTTCTGCATTTATTCCGGTGCCACAGAAGGGAGCTGATTTCAGTAGTACTACTGTATCAAGGTTTGTTACCTAATACATCTTAACAGTAAGATTTTTTTATTTGTATTAATTGGAACATGTTTGCACATCATTTGTAAGCGACCTCTGTGAATTTGATGGGTTTAACGTACGAACCCTCACTATGGTCAACATTCTGTTAGCGACTGTTTGAAGCGAATAAATGTAGCGGTCAGAAAGATTCCAGAATCAGTTGGGTCACTGGAAACTGTGTTTGTTTGTTTTTTTAACCTGAAACAGTAAGAATTATACGAATTCATGAAATACAATTTTCTTTCATTTTGGTCTGTTGTGTGAAGACTTGCTAACCCGGCTTTGACCGACTCTCTGAGATAGTAAACATTATTCAAATACATTCAAATAAAAATGTCACTTTTCATCTTTTGTGTGAAGGGTACCCCAGGCTGATTTCCTGCACCATGGATGTAGAGGAGGCCAGACAGTCTGCTTCTCATTCCAGCTGTGTTGCGGTTTTTTTCTGCTCGTGAAGTGTATCGCCACATTGCCAAAGCCATTGGTCAAGAGAAGTCACCCTGTCTGCCCATTTTGCATAGCCTTACAGGCTGTGACACTATGTCGTTCTTCAATGGTATTGGGGAATCAGAAGGCTTGGGAAGTATGGCAAGCATTTGAAGACGTCACTCAAACTTTCTTCAGGTTGTCTGCTCCTCTTTGTAAGCTGAGTACCACTGACAGGGCAGCACAAGAGCTTTTTGGTGTACATTTGTAGGACAAAACCAGCAACGTACTGGGTGTAAACAGTGCTAGACGGTACCTCTTCAGTAAAAAGAGCTGCCAAACTGATTGACCATAATCCCCTTACAAGTGAGGTGCTGCTGCAGGACATGAGATTGCATTGAGAAGAGCCATCTACCTATTAGACTTCCAAACTCTGTGGGCTGGCAGTTCAAGGCTGGAAAGTGGGAGTCATTCTGGACGAGCTTTCAAGAGGTATCCAGCGTGTGCCGAGAACTCAGTCATGAGGTGTGCCTGCAAGAAGAGCTGTACAACAAAACGCTTCAAATGCTGCTAAGAAGGACTGCAGAGCACAGCTCTCTGCAAATGTGCTTGCATGCCTGTGAAAACTGTCAGCATCTAAACTGTGCAAAAATATTATTGCACCCATTTTCATACCCCAACTCAAACTTTTATTCCTGTGTCATTTTATTCAAACTGTCTATGCCATTAAAGGCTCGCATCTTCGCTATCTGGCACATTTTTTTTTAACATCATCATTTACGCCGTCAAAATAAGGATACCCTTGACGTGACAAAGAGATGTGACAAAAACTTCGGGTACCTTTTAAAAAGCCGACGACAATTCCTGAGGCACAACTGGGTCACTGTTGTATACGAAGAGAAAGTCAACTTGATTATCCATCCAGAACAGGTTGTTTTATTTCGCCATCTTGCATATTTCTAGTGTTGTGCCATTGTACCTTCTGATGTATGTGTCCATCTCACGAATGAGATGTTTATGTGTCAAATTTGAGGGATACCCAAGTCAACTAAAATCCATGTATTTTAGCAATGACCAAGTGGGTTGCGTTGAAACTTTCAGGAATGTGTGTCTACGCACGAGGCGTAGTTCAACCGTTTGAGTACACTTTCAAATCTTCACGAAATAATATTTTAAAAACTGCCACAGGTTTGTTGACTTACATCCCACATATTTTTGACTTCGCATGTATATATGACAGATGGTTGTTTCAAGTACTGCCAAAGTTTCTTTTGAGTATAGACACTTGCCGGAATGTGCTAGTTGTGTAAACACATGAGAACAAACAACGTTTTCGAAATACAGCGATTATGAATTTTAGTCGACTTTTGAGTTGATACATTACATTTTTATCAGTTTTATTTTGGGGGTACCCTTATTTGGGCGGCGGTCAAATAACCCATGTAAAGGCCATCTTTTATCTTAAAAGTGTTCCAGTTAGCCAAGTTGAGTGCCCTCAATAGCATACATTGAATATAACAGCACAGGAATGAATGTTTTCGTTTTGGTATGAAAATTGGTGCAATATATTTATTTTTGCACAGTTTAGGTAATCCACAAATTCTTCAACCCTGCCACCCACACCGTCCAATCATTCTCTGCACCAACAATACATGTATTGTTTTGTTTAAAAATGTGTTTGTGTTAGTTTCTATTGCAAGAGAATGTCTTGTAGCATCAAAAATGCCTAAATACCCTTTTATTGGCGGCCATTTTGAAAATTGTAAAAAAACTACTGATTTCTTAATTTTTTCACGGTGGCTCTGTATCAGGTTTTGTTAAGCAAAAGCAAATGTCCATTTACGCCAAATTTGCTGTTAATCACATGAAGTGAAATATGCCTAACATACCCAACCGTTTACACTGGCGGCCATTTTGAAAAATTGTTTAAAAACTACCCATTTTTTTATTTTTCGCGATGGCTCTGTATCAGGTTTTGTTAAGCACATAAAACTCTTCATATTTGCTTAATTTGGTGTTTGTTGCATGATTTGAATGATTTTGCAACATAGGAGCCCCACTAATGGATTGAGGATGTTCCACTGAGGAATAAAAACCAGCTAACCAGAAATCTACAATGTTGTTTCTGCCTGATACCATTACGTCTGTATATTAAGTGAGAGTGTTACAAAGAGATCATTCTCTAACCTGTATGCATTCTGATGGTTTTCCTTGTGCTGGTAAAACTCTCGCCGCTCTTTCGGTGAAGACTGCACCCACTTGATCCATTCTTTGGCTGCCTCAATATATCTGTGTCAAACACACCAGTATTTTTTAAGCAAAAAAGTATCGATAGAAGATCCTTTTCACTAAAGTACGGTGAAACAGACTCTCACCAGCAAGAACCACAACAGCAGGTTGAGACCACGTTACATGTATATGTTACTTGTAGTACCAAAGTTAGCTACAGTGAAGTAAGATGATATACTATCCTTAGTTTCAGTGCAGTTCATTCAAACAACAGGTGAATGTGCACATCAATTTATGTAGTTTATTTCTGGCAACCAGTGATGACAGCAAAGATCCAGATAAGAAGGGAATTCTACAACTTAGACATAGGCAGAGCCTACTACACTCTTCAAAAAAAGTTAAGGATCACTTTTTTACAAGCACGCCACACAAAACAGACAAGACCGAATTCTTTCATTTTTTTAAAATTATATAATTGAACAACCAAGGAGTAATGACAAACAAAGCAAAGATCGAACGCGGCAGCGACAATTTAACAGTGTGTCAAACGTGACAACCCTCGAAAATGGAATTCACAACAATGTGAATCAGTGTCAATAACGCGCGTGCCCTCCGTTGTGTGCCAGGAATTCAACACATCGTTGGCGCATGGAGTGGATCAGGTTGCATATGAATGCTCTGGGAACTCCATTCCACTCCTGCTGGAGCCATTGCAGCAGTTGACCCAGATTGGCAGGAGGAGGGTGATGTTGCTGTACCCGACGACAAAGCTCGTCCCACATGTGCTCTATGGGCTTCAGGTCCGGGCTGTTGGCTGGCCACAGCATCCTGTTGACCCTGGCCTGCTGGATGAAGGTGTTTACAGCTGCAGAGCGATGGGGAGGTGCGTTGTCATCCTGAAGAATCGCACGAGGGCCGATCGCTTGGAGGGCCGGAACGACCAGGGGTTGCAGGATCTCATTCTGGTAGCGGACACCGGTCAAGTTGCCCACTACATGGTACAGAGGTGTCCTGAGACGTGTGCTGATCCCTCCCCAGACCATCACAGAGCCTCCGCCAAAACGCTGTCGTTCCAGAACAGCGCCTTTTGCGAAGCGCTCTCTGCGACGCCTCCACACTCGGATGCGACCATCAGCAGGTTCCAAGCAAAAGCGGGACTCATCTGTAAACAACACCTGAGCCCACTGCTGACGTTGCCACCTCACATGTTGAGTGCACCAGGCTCGGCGAGCTGCTCGGTGATTAGCAGTCAGGGTTGTTCCTCGGACTGGACGCCTTGCACGCAAGCCAAAGTTGTGTAAGCGGTTTCGGATCGTCTGACCACTAACAACAGTGTTGGTGGTAGCTTGTAGGCGTTGCCTAATGTTGTTTGCCGTAGCCATTCTTTGTTGCATGGCCTGCCTCTGAATAAAGCGATCCTCTCTTTGTGTGGTGACTCTGTGCCGACCAGAACGTTGTCGCTCCTGCACTCTTCTAGTTGCGTTGAATCTCTGTTTTAGTCTGATGATGACAGAGGGAGCCACTGCAAGCCTCTGGGCCACTTCCCTGGCAGCAACACCGTCTTGTAGCCATCCTATTGCCCTTCCTCTATCCAAATCGCTCAGTTTCCTTTGTGGGGGCATGTTGCTACTGTGCATAATTGTGTCAGCGTGTCAACCTTTAAACACAAGCTGGTGAGCGATGTTCCTAGCCAGGACCCTGTTGTAGCACGTGCATCACAACCTTTTGCCCTGGCATGCGTTCCGCACATTTCATGGGGCTATAAAAAACACCCTTTTTCTTCCAAAATGCAGAAGCTTATGAGAAGTCCCACAAAGGGAAATAACTCTGCCTGCCAAACAAAATTCTAGGTCAAGACTCATTGTTTATTTGTTAATTCAAACACATTAATCTTTTAATTATTATGTCGATGTTTAATTTTTTGGCCATTTTTTTATAATTAGATCCGTTTTTTCAACCGATCCTTAACTTTTTTTGAAGAGTGTATCTGCAACAGGGGCTTCCACTGCAAAACTCCCCTCCGCACAAAGCCTGTGATGAATCCCTGGGCATATCCTACCGAGATGAAAGTTGATATTGTTCAAAATCAGGAAAACCATCCAGTAACCATTTCCTAAATCAGGAATATCAGTTTCCAGGCGGGAGCTTTCATCCCTTACGAACCCTACCTTGTGTACACCCCAGGGCTGTGTATGTCCACAATGATGTATTTCCCTGTGGGCAGCAACAGGCGGCAGCGGTGACTGCTCAGCTGCTGGTCAAAACTGGTCACCTTGACAGACGCCAGCTGCTCTGCCGAATGATGCTGAAAACAGAGGTGTTGTCTTTTTTTTTTATTGGAACAGATGCTGGTACAATATTACACCCCCCCCCCCCCCCCCCAATCTTCTGAGACCTTCAATTTTTTGGGGGAGAAAATGAGGTCTTAAAAGGGATTGAGTCTTAAACTAAGTAAATTGACAGACACTTTAAACAGAAAACCTGAAGAAAATAAGGGGGTGTTTTAAAAGGGGGTCCCAAAATGTTCTTCTTCCCTTCAGCTTAAACACTGTTTGAGAACATGTTTCATTTAAACGGACACAGTCTACTTTAAAATCATAACTTTGCTTTGACACTGCACTATAACCAGCCTCGCACATCTTCACACAAATTCCAAGTAGTGAAGAGTAACATGCTGATAAAACATCATTGCACTTGATAAGTAGAGACCCTATCAATCACTTAACAAATAAACAGGATGGACATGGTAAATAAGTGCTAATATGTTCATTCTATTTTCACTTAAAACACAATGATAAATGTTAAAGCTGAAATTATTTTCTTCCTCACTAATATACCTCTTGTGCGTTCTCCTTTCTTTCACTTTCTTTCACTTTATGTCAACCACTACCAAATGTAAGCCATCGCAACACTTGCTACTAGTACCTGGGAATGGTCTGAATGCTTTAAACATCCTTTCAAACGCTCAGAAAAATCTGACACCATATCCAGGGCAGTGCGATCATCAAACAGTATCCTGATGCGACCGTTGGAATAGGCTGTGAAGCGGCCATAGCCAGGCGCGCTGCACTCTTCCAGCACCGATGATGACAGTGGCTCCACAACCTGCAGAGGTGCTTGCTGCTCAACAAACAAAACAAACCAATATCAGATTCTCACAGAAACAGTCACTCTCCAAATTTGCTTTTACTACTCTGCTGTAAAGATATGTTTTATCCTGATAATGATGATGATAATGATGATGATGTTGGCATTGATTGATATTGACATGAGGTCAAATATTACAAACATAAACTGCAAAAGAGCCAGTTACTCAGCATACTCGTCCTAGTTCAATCTGTGGGAGAAATCAGCTGCAGGGAAACAGTTGTCCAAAAAAGCAATACAATTTGTGCTTTGAGCATAATGAACAGCCATTATACAGTAGTCCCTTCCATTTCCGACCCTTTCGTGGGCGTGAACCTACCCGGAGCGGCCAGCTTTCCCATGACTAATGAGTTTTCCTTCTATAATTGACTCTTAATGGCCGTTAACCTGTCTGACGCGGTCAACGGTCACTGATTTTTGCCCTAAGGTGCCCCTCTTACTCGACAGGAGCGGCCACTTAACGGCCACTTGTCACTTTCGCGGGTGAGCGCCTGTGGTGTGTGTGTGTGTGTGTGTGTGTGTGTGTGTGTGTTGTGTGCACAGACGGCACAGCACGAGCAGACGACATGAATACTTACGCATGCGCAAACTGTAAATACAGACATGCGCATACATGTACATTTACGGCAGTCACTTCCGGATCGATCACAGCTGATGTGAGTTTGAAACACTTGTTTATCTGACACTCAAATACATATATAATAATCCAAACAACACACATAGAAACATACGAAACAATAGCTTAGCCAGGACGATCGAGTTAAACACGCAAATAATTAAGATGTATAAACGAAAGCAAAACTAACAGAGACAATGAATCGGTGGATGATCGCTTTCTTTTCTTCATGAAAACTTGATCGTGTTTTGGGGTTTTTTTTGGAGGAGGAGGGGGCCTGTAATGAACGGCCACCTGATATTTGCGGTCACCTTTGCAATGACTAATGGGTGACCGGATATGGCAGGTACTACTGTACTCCGAGCTCAGCTAATTTTCATCTAAATACAGGTCATCAAGTGTAAAGATTCATTTATTGGTACCACACAAGGGTAGTTTTGAGACTGATGTGCAGCTGTACCAACATTACACATGTGCTCCATGGTGATCAGACAGCAGTCCTACCTTCCAGCATGGCAGCTCCGCCCTCTCCAACAGTCTGCTGCTTTGTATGCATCCTGTCAGCAACCTGACACGACAAGAACATACCTCTATTTAACAAACAAAGTGTGTCACTGTAAAACAACAGGAGCACTGCATTCTTCATGTCTTATGTGATTTGGCATTTCCTATTATATTTCCCAACTGCTAATATATTATAAACTTGGCCAAAAAATTATTGCAACAATTTTCGCACGCTACGAAAAGCGTAAAAACGCAATCCATTTTAGTTCAACTTTATATGCTGGAACAGGTAACTATGTCAACTGTTCATATCATTTGTCTGATCGGTGGTAATTTGTATAGGCATCCCGTGACAGCCTGTCAAACAAGGTCACCCCTAAATTCGACCTGACAAAAACTATAGCCCCGTATTTTTAAATCTGCAAAAAATCAGAATGTGCACTTACCAAACACTTCTGACAACCATTGGAAAGGCCATTCAATTTCCTGTTCAGAGCATTTTGTTTGATGCACCTTACTTCTCTAATCTTTGTGTAGCCTTTTGTCAAAGGCGGTAGGTGTCAACCGTTTCAGAGGCCAAAAAAGGCATGTTTTGCGGCCATTTTTGAGGGGGGTCTTCCACTGAAAGAGCCATATCTGCTTAAGTTCTCAATGAATTGCTTTATAAATTTCAGAAGTTATGACCAATAGGCTGACCAAAATATGTGTTAATTTTTGTGAACGTGTATACTAAGCGTGTCATATTACGCAACTTTTCCGAAAGACCTAAACAAATATTCTTATTAATTCAGGGTTTGAGGACAACAAATCGTGACTTTGCATGCTAAGAAAACATTGGTTGAGGCAATTGGTACCAAAGTTTCAGGCAGATCTAAGTGCTGGTTTACATTTGCTGGAGATGGGAACGCACAAGAAAAATTATCGATCATAGTCTTTTGTACTGTATTCGGTCTCCATAGAGATTTACAGTCCTGGGCCTGTGCTAACTTGGCTGAGGTTATTTTTAGTCGGAGCGCTGTGCTGATTTGATGGTTACTATGATAAGAGTCTGCGGCGTGCGCACGGTAGTGTGTGTGTGTGTGTGTGTGTGTGTGTGTAACTGTAAGGAACAGACGCACACAAAAAGCTTGCAGAGAGAGAGGAGAGAGAGAGAGGGGGGGAGTCAGAGGAAGAGAGAGAGATGAAATAGGGAGTCAGAGGAAGTGAGAAAGCTACAATGAGAGAGAAAGAGAGGTGAGGAGCATGCGCACGATAGACAGATACAGAGGGATAGAGAGAGGGGCACACACTCTCAGTCTCTCTCTCTCTCTCTGTGTCTCTTATTACACACACATAATCACAAACAGACACACACACACACACACATATGCACACACACACACATGCATGCGCACACACACATGCACACACACATCCCCACACACACGCATACCACCACCCCCACCTAAACCCACCTACACCCCCTTCCCTTTCCCTACCACACACACACGCATGTACACACACACACACATACAACCCTCCCTCTCTCTCTCTCTCTCTCTCTCTGTGTCTCCAACACACACATAATCACGAACAGACTCAAACACACACATATACACACAGGCAAACACACACACTCTCTCTCTGCAGGCTTTTCATGTGTGCACACACACACACATACATACACACTTTTGTCCTTCTTTCTCTCTCTCTCTCTCTCTCCAGGCTGTCAGTGTTGATCTATTCCTAACACACACACACACCCTCACTGACACACCGCACACTCTCTCACATGCATGCACGCACTCTCTCTCACTCTCTCTCACTAACACACACACAAGTCTACCCCCCCCCCCCCCCAGACTCCTATAACCATCAAATCACCAAAGCGCATCACACCGAGCTCCGGCTAAAAATAACAACAGCCTAGTCAGCACAGGCCTAGGACTGTTAATCTCTACAGCGACTGTATACAGTACCAAAGACGATGATCAATAATTTTTCTTGCGCGTTCCCATTTCCAGCAAATGTAAACCAGCACTTAGATCTGCCTGAAACTTAGGCACCAATTGCCCCAACCATTTTTGTGTTAGCATGCAAAGTCATGATTTGTTGTCCTTAAAACCCTGAATTAATAAGAATATTTGTTTAGGTCTTTCGGAAAAGTTGTGTAATACGACACGCTTAGTATACACGTTCACACAAATCAACACAGATTTTGGTCAGCCTACTGGTCATAACTTCTGAAATTTATAAAAGCGTACAAAAAAAGGTTTTTGTCCCACCTGTGTCCTCTCTTGACAAGTTTCTCCACAGAGTATGGCGACTTGGAGGTGTTTGGCGGCAACATCCGCACAGAATACGTCTTCTCTTCAAGCTGGCAAAGATATTCGCTGTTAAACATCACATTAAGACAAGGCGGAAGAAAAATGCATACAGTTATAGCACACTCACACACACACACACACACACAGCTCACTTAAAATTAAACATATGACTGGTGTTGACTGTTTTGAAGGTCCAAGTTGCTGCTTTTCAAGATTCTTTGCAGTTTGCATACAGGGCCAAAGTAGGGGTTGATGATGCACTATTGTTTATGTTACATTCTGTGTACACACATCTGGAGAAGAGCTCTGCTTGTGTTAGAGTTATGTTTTTTGATTTTTCTTCTGCCTTTCAGACTATTCAGCCTCATCTTCTGGCTCAGAAATTACAAAACATGTCTTTGCATCATAGTACAGTGAAATGGATTCTGGATTATTTAGTTTGTTTGTTTGTTTATTTGTTGCTTAACGTCCAGCCGACTACGCAGAGCCATATCAGGACGAGGAAGGGGGGATGAAGGGGGCCACTTGTCAAGCGATTCCTGTTTACAAATGCACTAACCCATTACTTGTGTCCCAGCAGGCTTTAGTAAAACTAAATTAATACCTACTGGAAGATTACCAGTTTCCAGTATGTTAAAATAGGCTTAACCTATCTACTGCTGGACTTACATCAGAACACTAACAGATTAAACTATACATGAATCGCGAGACAAGCGGCAAGAGAAGAGATTTTTGGAAAAAATACAGGTGAATGAGCAAGAAGGCAGAAAAAATTAAAGAATTCACGAAGAAAAAGAGAGCATGACAGGAAAGAGGAACCAAAAATCTACCTAACAGCAAACTAGAAAGCTCCTGCGGTTCCAAAAACAGGAGGGGCCTTTAATTTCATAACCGCAGTGCCCCACTGCGGGAGGATTATTTAGTAGATAGACCACAGTTTGTACGATGGAATGGTACTTTTACATCTGACATGATTAACACTTTCACCGGAGCACCACAAGGAACAGTTTTGTCCCCTTTTTTGTTCACCCTGTATACATCTGATTTTAAAGTACAAGGAGAGTCATGTCATCTTCAGAAATTTTCTGACGACTCTGCCGTGGTTGGTAGTATTCTTGATGGTGATGAGAGCTTGTATAGAGAACGTATTGATGATTTTGTGTCTTGGTGTGATTCCAACTTTTTAGTATTAAACGCAAGCAAGACGAAGGAAATGATTTTTGATTTTCGCAAAAAGAAAGACACTGTCCATCCTGTAGTCATCAAAGGTGATGCGATTGAGATAGTCAGCGAGTACAAGTATTTAGGTGTAGTTCTAGATAACAAGCTAAGCTGGTTTAATCATGTTGATGCTGTTTTTAAGAAGACGCAGTCAAGATTGTTTTTCCTGCGCAAGCTGAGATCATTTTATGTGTGTAACAAGATGCTGTACATGTTTTATCAGAGTATGGTGTGCAGTGTGATGGTGTTTGCATCAGTGTGTTGGGGAGGGAATGCCACTGCAAGGGACACTGGCAGGCTGAACAGGCTGATAAGGAAAGCGAGTTCTATTGTAGGCCAGAGCCTTGACACCTTTGAAGTCCTTGTCGAAAGAAGGCTTGCCAGTAAGTCCAGAGCTATTCTGTTCGACCCAGGGCATCCCCTCCACGACGCACTGATGGATCTCGGCATCACACGGAACGCTCGGTTTCTCATGCCTAGGTGTCGAACGGAGCGTTTTCGGCGTTCTTTTCTTCCTGCAGCTGTGAGATATTTTAACAGCAACCGAGCCATTGTCCTGGCCACAGACTATCAGTGATGCCTTTTAAATGTACCTCTTAGTGATAGATTTAACATGATTTGATGACTGTTTGACCTTTGATCATAACTAGTGCTGTGAAAATGAGCTCTAGCTTTGTTGTGATGGTGTTGACACTATATTTTGCCCAATTGAGTCTAACTACCTGATGGCTAATCTACTGTGATACCTGTGATAACTGATGATGATTACTGTTATTGGTTTTATGTGTTTGGTTGGTCTCTTCTTTGGTAGTGCAATAGCGTTAATTATGGATTGTTGTTATCATCATTTACATAAAAACTTATCTGTTAATCCAAACAATGATATAATTACTGTGATGTTCTTAACTACACTTTAACATGGAATGTATGTATGTATGTATGTATGTATGTATGTATGTATGTATGTAGGTATGTATGCATGTGTATTGGTGTGTCGGTGTGTCAGGTGTGCAAGAAAAAAGGGTATTTTTTATCATGGGTTTTATGAATTTTCTTCTCTTATTCTTTTATAATTATTAATTAATGACCTATATGTGCTGATGACCAATTTAATTTCCTTTGTTGGATCAATAAAATGTTATGAGTTATGAGTTATGGATAATAGAATCTCTGTCAGCAAACTGTCACTGTTAACCCTTACACTGGTGCAATTCTGTAACATATGTTACATAGCCACTGGTGAATTACCAGAGAGAAAAATAACAAAAAACGGTCATATAGGTTTTTGCATCCATGGGAGGTAATCGGAACCGACTGAGCCAGTAGCGCGACATATGTCGTGACGACCAGGTGACAGTATACGTAAAGTAGCGCGACATATGTCGCGACAACCAGCCTAAGGGTTAAAAAGACAAACTGGTTTATATGAACTAGAAAAGAATGAAGCTGTCACAGACCTTTCCGTCTTTCCACAGGATGTGTGAGAAAAAATGTCCGGTGAGGCCCTGCGACACAAAGACACTGCCGTCCCCTGGGTACACCTCCACCACCTTCATGTTGGCAACCTGCACAAAGCTGCACACACCGTCATCACCATGTTGACATGCACACTCACTTCACCGCCTTCATGTTAGCAACCTGCACACACCGTCATCACCATGTTGACATGCACACTCACTTCACCGCCTTCATGTTAGCAACCTGCACACACCGTCATCACCCTGTTCACATGCACACTCACTTCACCGCCTTTACAGTCATTAAGACAAAAGAACAAACTATAAGAAAATGCTATGGATACATTTGTTTTTTGTAAGTATGTGCACGTTTCTTTTTAAAAGGTTTCAATTGCATGCACACACAGAATGTTAACATTTTTAACTGAGATCACTTATCTGCTCGCTCTCATTGCAAATCCACAAAAAGTCAGAAAGCAGAAATGTTACAAACCGATAAACAATGCCTTCCATCATAATGACTTTGAATTGGCCTTGCTTGAACTCGCTCAGCTCTTGACCTTGGTCCTCATGGTCATCGTCATGGCGATGTGGTTGCCATGCATGCAGATGCTGAAAGGGACATGTGAGGGGTAGAGGAGCAGGCTGTGAGCCAAACACACACTTGTCTGGATCAGCAGCAGACGATGTATGAAGTCCCTTTGCAACGTTAGATGAGACGGTCATGTTGCATTCTGAAACTAGAAAAAGTGAAAAACAAGAACAGTTGAATTCATGGTTTGGGATAATAAAGTACACATTAGACTTGCAACAGTGAACAACAAGAAGGGCAAAGCCCATACGACTCACATGCTTGACCTTGACCTTTACATGACCTTGACCTTCAGAGTCAAGGTCAAATAACTAAACCTAGCAATGACATCATACACTAAGAACTGCTTTACACATTTTTCCTACCAAAATACATGTGACCTTGACCCAAGGTCAAGGTCATCCAAGGTCATGCAACACAAAGCTGTTAATTCAAGACATAGGAAGTACAATGGTGCTTATTGGCTCTTTCTACCATGAGATATGGTCACTTTTAGTGGTTCACTACCTTATTTTGATCACATTTCATAAGGGTCAAAGTGACCTTGACCTTGATCATATGTGACCAAATGTGTCTCATGATGAAAGCATAACATGTGCCCCACATAATTTTTAAGTTTGAAACAGTTATCTTCCATAGTTCAGGGTCAAGGTCACTTCAAAATATGTATACAATCCAACTTTAAAGGACCCTTGCGACCTTGACCTTGAAGCAAGGTCAACCAAACTGGTGTCCAAAGATAGGGCTTACATTGCCCTGTATAGCATACATAGCTAAGGTTGCCATTCTCGATAACTTCAGAAAAAAATGCGAAAATGTGAAAAATTGTCGTTTTTAAGACAACAATTACGGCCCCTGTGACCTTGAACTTGAAGTGAGGTCAAGTTGCCGCACATGTTTTTTGAGATCTTGTAACCATACACCATCAGGCCACATCAGGTGTTGATAGACTTAATAGTGTCCAAGAAATATCCAATGTTAAAGTTTTCCGGACGGACGCCGGGACGGACGGACGGACGGACGACTCGGGTGAGTACATAGACTCACTTTTGCTTCGCATGTGAGTCAAAAAAGACTTGAATGTTTTTGGTACAGGTTGCTTGCTGATGCTACTGGACTGTTCCTAAATCTAGGCAAAGCTCTGAAGTTGACAACTTACTGTACTTTCAGCACTACAAGGTGCTTTGTTGTACAAGGCAGCAACGCCCACTTTTAACCCCTTGACTGCCGCGATTTTTTTCATTTGCTGCATTCTATATGCCAGGGACGAAAGTCATAACACAGTATACTGTTACTAAAAGTGCTATAATTTTTTTATTTTTTGAATTAGAGATGTCAAATTTTACACAAATGTTCATCAGATATGTAACTTTTAGCAAATAAAATCAAATAAAATAAACACATCACTAAAAGTGTGATTCTGCTTGAAAGCGTGTGCATTGTGTAAAAAAAAAAATAAAAAAAAATTTAAAAAATTTAAAAAAACAAATTAAATAAAATGGGAGGTTTACATTAGCTGTTTACTCACCAAGTCACTGCCAGAACACAAACTTTGTGTGGAAGCACTCGGACAGACACAAGCCTGGTATAAAATCCCCATCACTGGATGGCAGTGATGCACCTTCCACGTTTCACTACCACCGAGGTCCGCCATCTTTGATCTTTGTTTTGGTATTTCCGAGAAATCTAGTTCAATTCGCGGAAATATCAACTGAAACCAGATTATTAAAGGTTTGCAACTCCTCCCCAACTGTTCTTCCAACACTGGGAGCACTTGCCTCCCTTTAACCGTGTTTGTGCTTCTCATACACCAACGACGCGCTGAGCACGAATGTGACTCGTAGCTGGGCGTCTGGGATATCAAGTGTACCTACGAGTGACACTCGTAGCAGGCAGTCAAGGGGTTAAGGTACAAATTAGAGAGAAAAACTACAATAGGCACTTCCGGTGTATTGGGCACAAACCAAAGGAAGTATATACGGAGTGCAAATATGTTTGTTCTGGGATGTGTAATTAAAAAGATACTGGCCCTGTGACTCCAAGTCAATGACCGATACTTTCAGCTGAGATCAGCTCACTGTCCTTGTTCACTGACACTGACCTTAGGACCTCAGTACCCTAGTTTTGAACTGAGATCGATGCCTTTGATGTCTGAGAGGGAAACTTTAAGGTCATAGTAGCAGAAACATGCACTGATAACACTACAGAGTGAGTGTTACGTTTCTTTGTAACAATGTTGGTGTAAATGTGTACTCTTCTTTCATAGTACACAAGGCGCTGCCGGTCAAGGTGCAGGGGTCAAAGTTGGCGCAAAATGACAGTGCAAGAAACAAATAATAGCATCTTGTCACGCTGTTCTCAGGCTGCGCCTTCTTCATGCATGATCATCCCACACAATAAGAACAACGCTGGTTAGATAACAGCACACAACATAGGGAACAAGACATGAACACCTGTTGCATTATGCCTTCCTATACCATCACCTTGCAATACCATCACAGGACAGTACAAATCTCACATCATACATGTAAACAAAAATATTTTAAAATTATGTGAGATTTTGCACCTGACCAATGATGTCATTTGTTCACACAAGAGAAGAGCACTCACTCAACACAGAGTCTGTGGGGTCCACCTGTTGCAGCATTCTGAGAGGATGTCTCCATGGTCGGGGGCAGTCACTGCATGAAATGTGCTGTGTCACCCATGTGTAGTGCTGTCTGCTGGCTGACCAGCTGTCTCTTGCTCCCCTCCCTCCTCCACCCATTACCACCCTCCCTCTCCTGTGGCCAGCTTTACTTTCACAGTCCTGACCACACAGCCCTGCTGCATCTGTGCCTGTATGTTCCATGCAGTCTTGGTGGATAGTTGATTTTCTGCAGCCTGAAACCCCTTTGTTCACACAGTTTGAGTTGTCAGTTGTGTCTTTGATATCAGGAAGAATTTGGCAAGATCTGTCTGCACTGGCACTGTGCATAGTTTCTTTTTCTTGTGTTGTCCTCAGTTCTACATGAGCACTGTTTGTTTCCCCAGAGTTGTTCAGGTTATTCCCGTCTGGACCCTGTTCACCTTCAAGGTTGGCTTTTAAGGTTTTATTTGCTCTAGGAGTTGAGCTTCTCAAGTCAGGTGAAGAACATGCAATGATGCAGCCTTTCTTCTCATCAGAATTATGACCATCTTTGACTGTTCCTGTGCATCTTTTGTATGTGTCTGACTGTGCATTTACCAAACTTAGCGGAGAACTGTGTGTGAATTGAGTGGCAAGAGAAACAGGCCTTTCGGCAGTTTGCTGGCCTAGAGGGAGAGTCTCGTCACAGTCAACCATCCCACGAAGCCCATCAGGCGTGGAAACTCGGCTTATGCTGGAGATGTCATGATGCATCAAGGACACAGCTGATGTTTGAAGGTCACCGTGCTGCCCTGGTGTGGAAACAGTGCCGTCAGACACAACCAGCCCTGAGGCGTCCAATGTGCTCTCTCCCATACTGTCTGGTGACACCAACACACAGCCGTCCCCTCTGGCAACACTGAAACTGTTGTCGTTGTTGTTCCTGTTACTGTTGGCCACAGCAAGACATTCCTTGGGACCAGGGCACCCTCTCATAGCTCCGTCAATACTTCTCTCATCCTTTTCTTGAGCCATATCCTTGGGATTCCCTGCAAAATGCTGTCCACCACTTTCAGCTGAACCTACATCTCTCACCAAACTGAATCCATCCGGGCTCGAGTCATGATTTGTCAGTTGTTCTGAGTGGTTTTGACCTCTGCCACCTCTGACATCTTCACTGATGCGTGAGAGGTAACAGACCGTGAAATCCTGGCCATGAGGCGTGAGGACCAGGCTGGCATACTCATCACTGGACACAGCTCGTCTGCTGCCATCTTCAAAAACTTCAATGTTTGTTTCTTTTGGAGTCTTAGGCCAGGCCACTTTGTCAATCTTAGCATACAGTGACTGAAATAAAAACAAATAAAGGAATACTGTACACTAAAGCTGGTAGGCATCTTTTTATATAAAACTAAAAGTTACCATTCTCCCAGCATGAAATTGCTTATTGCGACTCAGCAGTCACATCTGCAGCCATTACAGCAAGAAAATACCCGGAAGCACTGCTCTTCACACACCCTGACTCACATTTTCTGTTCCTTATCCCAGCGAAGCTTGAGGTATCCCACAAATGCTATACTGTAATCAACTTGAGAAATGCCCATCCCGATAATACATGATAAAGAAGGATGGAAGTTCACCAAAAATTGGGAACATACTAACTAAAATACGGCGGCTAAAATGGCTTCCCCCAGTTTTGGAGCAAAAGCCACCCAAAGCCGCTTTGGCCGGGTAGAAATTCTATAGTTTCCAAGTCTATGGATAAAGCTTGCATAAGAAGATGATGTCGAAAGGCTTTGACGTCATGCATCATGTCATTCCCTCTTTGCGGTCTTTCTCTCGAGCGATGTGTGTGCATTTTGTGCACATGTGTTTGTGTGTGTGTTTGTGTTTGTGTGTGTGTGTGTGTGTGAATACGAATACCCTTTATTGTAATTCAATCAAGTTTGCGTTTTAATGAAACAGATCCTGTGATTGGTCAGAATGCCCCAACTCATTAACAAGAAGAGCAAACGCTCGATCGAGTCACTTTCGCAGTTCTGAATATTATATGAGGCATCAGATGGACAGGAAGAAATTGCTATTCACAACATAATGAGTCACGTTCACATAAAATTTGAGCCCGGTCACTTTTATAGTTTCCGAGAAAAGCCCAACGTTAAGTTGTGTGTTGCCGAACAGAAAAGGCTAGTTATCTCCCTTGTTTTTCTGATAACGTTCGTAAAAGGCTACAGATGTAAATACTTTGATGTAAAGAATAATCCTACAAAGTTTCAATCACATCCGATGAACTTTGTCAAAGATATAAAATGTCTAATTTTTCCTTTGACGCTGACCTGTGACCTTGAAAAAGGTCAAAGGTCAACGAAACCATCGTTAAAGTGTAGAGGTCATTGGAGGTCACGACTAAACAAAATATGAGCCCGATCGCTTTGATAGTTTCCGAGAAAAGTCCAACGTTAAGGTGGTGTCTACGGACGGCCGGCCGGCCGGCCGGCCGGCCGGCCGGCCGGACAGACTAACACTGACCGATTACATAGTCACTTTTTCTCAAGTGACTCAAAAATTACCGGTCATTAATTGTCGATAACCACTCGCTAAAAAAGCTATTAACAACCTGCTGGCGAGGCGCATTGATACAGCCTCAACTAGTCTCGGTTAGCTTTGAGGGTCATTTTACAAGTAGGAAATATGAAGGCCAACGAAATACCGAGACCATAAGGTATGCGAAGTGATGACGTCGAATACGTGACGTAAGTTGATGCATGAATTCTTCCGGACGTCAGTCAATTCCAAAGATCGCTTTTGTGATGAAAAAAATTTGTTTTAGAGTTTGCTGTCCAGAAACCCGTCAAAAAAGAAGGGAAAATGTGTGTGAAAGAAAACAAAACAGGAGCAGAGTGATACGATAGGAATACAGAGACATATTTCTTGGGACTTGACCCTTGCAGGTAGGTGGACTGAAAGTAGTGTGTGAACAGAACAGAACCAATTCTGTCTGTTTACAACCGCATGAAAGCAGGAAAGAGATCGTCGTCAGATTGAATTACAATAACATTAACATGCTTCCATTTGAAACTTCTCGGTCTTCATCGTGGATCGACGCCCTCCCAAAGTCTAATTGAAGCCCTCCGTCGCTTCGCTCCGTCGGGCTTCAATTAGCTTTTGTCGGGCGTCAATCCCCGATGAAGACCTCGAAGTTTCAAATGGAAGCATGTTAATGTGTAATTGTCATAAAACGTAGTGTTTATAAGACACGGGAAGTGTGTGTGTGAGAGAGAGAGTGTGGTTATTCATGTACGTTTGCGTGTGTGTGTGTTAGTGTGTGTGTGTAAGAAAGAGAGAAAGTGGCTGTGCCGTGTATGTGCGTGTGCGTGAGTGTGTTCGTGAGTTTGTGTGTATGTTGGTATGTGTATCAAAAATTTTAGTAATAAATTTTCATTTGATTAATATACTTACCCAACTCACATATAGCAATTAACCCTAGTTCAGTGCTGGATATGCTGTACGCGTCCCCTTGGTAACAAGGGAGACCACTCTAAAAAAGAGAGTGCCCTATCCCATAATGCCAGACTAACCACCAGTCTGACTTCCGTATGCGCGCGCATACACCGCCATCTTATCATTCCAAAACAAAGCCCAACTCACTTCTTTTTTAGACCCCCATACCCCCACAGCGGGGAGGCGGGAGGGAATAAACGATGTGAGTTGGGTAAGTATATTAATCAAATGAAAATTTATTACTAAAATTTTTGATTAAATTACATATCTTACCCAACTCACATATAGCAGATTGCTACTATAGGTGGTGGGAATATAGTGGAATTATGATATTAGGACCTGTCCCGCGGCTACCATAACAGGTAACGCGGAACTGCCGTCCTGTCTCAAGACACCTCTGAGGAAGAAGTTTCTAAAAAACCTCCTCAGACCGCCAGTAAGCCTACTCCAGTCTTCAGCCTAAAGGGCCCGACCGGAGGACTGTCAAAGAGGAGGCCCATGCCCTTGCCTCATACGTTCCAGCTACAGAGAGAGGCAAAACTGCCCTAACATCCCCAGACTGTGTGTGTCAGCAGGTAAACACCTGTCTGACCAACCTGGAGAATCTCTTGGTTCAAATTAATCTCACAATATCCTTACACCTTGCTGTGTTAAGTGATATCATAAAGGCTTCTGACTTCCTGAACCAAGCTAACATCTTGCAAGTATCTAGCCTGCAGCTACAATGGCTGGCAGACCGAAAGATCTGAACTGCCGGGCACCAGATACGTCCCGTAGATAAACATCTTAAAAGGCATTTTCTGATGTCTAGTAGATGTGTACTATAATAGAGGGTACTTAAAATATCCCGCAGTTAGCAACTCATGACTACGTTCTTACACGTTCAATGAGCTGCATTAATAACAGCTATTGTGTTTTCAGCGTAGCAATAGGGCCCGATATTTAGACGAGACAAGTATAATGCCGACGAGTCGAAGACGAGTCGCATTATACTTGTTCGAGTCTAAATATCGGACCCTATTGCTACGATGAAAACACAATAGCGTTTATATAGCTATTCTGACATTAAATTCTGTGTTAAAATCATGTTTTTGTCGGCAACAAGGACCAGAATGGTCCATGTCGTTGATTGCAGACGACGGTTCCCTTTCTGCATGAAGCCACGGAAATAACCGAACATTGAAAAACCCACGGACATGTATTACGGAGAAAACTCAAGATAACCGGATGCTTAGCATTACGTCAATATCTTAGGAATCATATGACGTTATGACGTATCATGCTTGCCTACGTAGATTGTATGTTCGAAAGTCTGACTTCTGTTGAGAATTCGCGTGGTGAAGACTGCGGTAAATCTGTAGATGATAAGAGAACAAGGATTGTCTCAGAAAAAACGACGAAATGTTTCAGACCGGTAACTTCATTTCAACATTGCACTACACAATGGACGTTCTATGTGACAGGAGAGTTTGCTGATTTTGTGTTAAACATTGGTGATTGGAGAGATCGTCTGCAAAAATCAGAGATAGGTCGCTTCAGATTGCAGCTTCTGGAAATTTGCAAGGTTTGCTGCCAGTTAAAGAACTGGATTTTACACGTAATGTATGTCATGTACAGTAAGCAACAACAAAAACACACACAAAGCAAATTGTATCGTCTGTCGACTAGCCACAGGCACAAGCCTGGCGAGGTATGCGTGTACTTTATACACGTGGAAGAAACCGGAACCATGCGTCTTTGTTATTGCCGATATCGTTTGGATATCGGCAAAAATGGCCAACTTTCGTAGCGTTATGCTTTGATGATCGGAAAAGGGATGTGTGAGACCATCCAATCACAGCCCCCGAATCCCCCCACGTGTCCATCAGAATAGCTATATTGACTTATGTAAGTCTCTCAGACTTGAGAACAGGTAAAGAAGAGGCCCACACTCTGACTTCTTGAGTCCGTGATGCCTGAAGAAGGAGGACTGACTGCCCCCCCCCCCCTTTTTCTTGCCACCACTGTAGGCATGCCTAATCAACGTGGCAGACCATCTAGCTAAGGTTGACTTCACTAAGTCAATGCCTCTACAAGAGTTGACGGAAATAAACAAAAGCCTTTGTTCTGATGATCTAAACGGATCAGTGCGAGTTAGAAATATATTCAACTCGAAATGTTCAATAGGCTAATATGGCTCTAACAGAGCCGAAATAATGCAAAGAGGATTGAATTGTATTATCAGAGCTGGTTCCTCGGGTTTCTGATTATTTGTCCGAAATTCGAATTAAACCTAAACGCTATAGATCAGTCTTTCTCCAAAGAAATGTCTATAGCAAAACCAGATAGAAAATGAACCTACTCCCACTTCTCTCAGAAGCTACCAGAGTAAGTATAACCGCTTCCCGTGTTTAGATCAGTAAGGCTAATTTTGCCAGGGATTAACCAATCCGATCTCAAAAGCTCCAAAACTAGGAGCAAATCCTGAGTCGGGACTGGAGATTTGTTTTCAGCCAACCAAAAGGGAGACTCCTTTAGTCACGCTGGCTACAAAGAGCCCAAGTGAAAAATTTTGCGACCTAGCTGGTTCAGTGCAACTGATATCGCGTAACGTCTTAAAACAGAGACATGGGAGAAAATTCGGAAAGCCCAAAATAGGAGGTTCGCCACCTGCAACGAACGGAGAGAAGTGGAGTTCTTTCCGTTAATATTACGCCATTTGTTCCAAGCCAGTCAATGTGACATGAAAACTAAGACGCTGACCCCTATGGGATCTCTAGACCAAATCCGGAGTTGAGGCAGAAGCCCCTGAGCGTCTCAATGACTCCCGAACAGTAGACACCCGTGTGGCTCAAGTGTAAACAACGGCGCCCTCTTGCCAGCCCTAAAGGCCTTAAGGGCTGGCAACCAAGAAGAATGGGCCCATAATGTGCGACCCACAGGCCGCTCAAAGTAAAATCGAGAGTATTATCCGGGAACGGGGAGGCAGAAGGTGATAGTACCGAGAGGCAAAAAACTTCTATCAGCGGCTTCTCCAAAACCACCAGAAGGAGTAGAAGCGCATAGTGAGATAGAGTCCAATCCGTGTGGACACACTTGGCCGACTGACTTAGAGAGTCTGCCAAGTCATAGAGCCTCTCAGAAAGGTACTTCACTGCTAATAAGAACTCGTGGTGGTAACACCACATCAAAATCTCGCATGCTCGATGTGGCCACGATAAGGAGCGAGATGCCCCCCCTTGCTTATTGAGAAACAAGGCCACTGTGGTGTTGTCTGACTGAAACAACACATGTTCTCCCCTGACAAGGGGAAAGAATTCCACAAGAGACAGAAAAACTGCTTCGCTGGTGGAGAGAGAACCAATGGGAACACCTTGCATGAGCAATGGTGTGAGAATCCAATGATTGGTTGTGTCTGTGAACCAGTCGAGAAAAGACACTAACATGAACCAGCTCTTTGTTTGATTGCTTAGAATCGAAATAAAATGTAGCCACTTCCGATCTATTTTGTGTAACCAAAGGTGGAAGTAAACATCAGCACGATCTTTGTAAAAGACCCAAGGAAGGACCTCAATAAAGTGGTAGTCCTAATCCCCCTCCGGCCGCTGTGGTAAAACACAAAGGCAGAAAGAAGGGTGAAGCCAAGCACTCAGACTCCAGTTGACATAACTGTCAATAGTATGAACGAAAACGTGCTATTGTTTGCCCACTGAACCCGACCGCTAAATCGCCCCGAGGGGATAAAGTGGTGGGTATTTGGCAACGCGACAAGCCGGGAAGAAGCTAAAAGCCGAAGCTGAGAACGGCCAGCTTAGTGCTTTTCTTTGATAAGCCAGACCTAGGGCTTTTCTTTGCTGTGAGCTTCCCTTTGATAGGGAAGAGTCCACGTGCAAAGAAGAGGAATCGAAAGAGAACCCTCGAGCAAGGAAGAGATTTAAGTCTCACCGACACAACAATACTGTCGGCCGAGGCCTTCTCCCAGGCGAACAGCAAAGCTAAATCCTTTATAAATGTGTCCCGACAGAACACAAAGGCATCCCCGTCTTGTTCAAAGACGATAATCGAAAGAAGTGCGGCCACAATCTTCTACAGCCAGGGGAAAATTGTTCTTACAAACAGACAGTTTCCCCTTGCTATAAACATCCCAAAAGGATGCCCGTCAACCCCGGGATACCCGGGGGTAGTTCCGTAGGCAGAACAAAAGAAAACCTTAAGTTCTTAGGCTTGGCGCTAAACGAGCCTACGGATCGCGCCCAGCGAGTGATGCGCTACTTGAGCGGGTGACGCAAGCTAAAGCCACACCGCAACAGGTGCTCAGCCAAGCGCTGCTCCGAAGGAAGAAGTGAGAAAGGCGACTCGTATGAGAAACCTTCCACAATTCCACCCGCCGCCGATGTAGGACCTATGAACTAGACGTTCAAAGATTTTCCTTAGAAGGCTCAAATCAGCTAAAAAAGACGCAAACCGCGGCAAACTGAATCAGAGCCTCCCCATAAGATGCCAGCAAAGGCAGAGGTGGGGCAAAAACATCGTTAGAGTTCGCAGATTCTTCCTGAGGAGGAGCAAACACGCCAAAAAAGATGGAGAAGAAAAGGCATATGACGATGCTATTGCTACCCCTTCGGGAAAGTAGCGTGTAGCAACCCCTGCTGCCAGAGCTAAAAAGACGGCAGCTTAGCTGGAAGGCAAAAAGAGGTATCACCCTCTGCCACAGAAGCTTCATCTTCTATACCCTCATCATCCCGTTCAGTAGTATCCCAACGATCTTCGAAAGGATGAGAACCGGCAACCAATCCCGACAGGGCAACACATGCCAAGAAGAGGGAAAGGCTGGGAAAAATCCCCTGAAGCCGGAACTCCGTGAACGGATTCTCCATCCACTTGCCTCATCCCAGCTGAAAGACTGGAAGAGGAAGTGAACGCAGCCTGTGTAACAGCAGAGGAACCGCAGTAACGGAACCGGAAGCCGAAGGCTGACGAGTGCCGACTACCAAACACCACAGTGTTAACGGCAGAAGCCACAGCCGCAAAAGCGGAAGCGGAACCGGCCGTGGATTGATGCCGTTTCAGTTGCAAGCACCACTGCACTTGAACTTAGACGGCAACCGGAACCCGACGCCATCCACCAAAGCGGAAGCACCATCGTCCAGACAGCCTTCATGCACCTCAGCGCAATCCGGAAGTTGACCCCCTGCTTGACTGCCATAGTCAAACAGAGCCATCTTTACTGTCTTCTTCCTGCCCCCAGGGCGGAAGCGGAAGCCAATGCCCAACGACACAGCAGAAAGCACCGACCTTCCGTACGCTCTACAGTGTCCCTACCCCCGCCTGACCTGCCGACGGAACGGCGATGGCCAGTAAGGGTATCAGAACTTTCACCCATGAGCGCGATGCCCGTGGCTACTTTTGACTGTAGACGCGCTACACTTTCACCGGAGAACCTGGATACTCGTGTAGCAGACATACCTTGTGACAGCGAACCACCAGGAGAAGGAACACCCAACGGAAGTGGGAAAATCTCATCCCCATCATGAACAGCGTGAACATCCGCTCTAGTCACCGTAGCGGAAGGACCCGCCACAACCTTGGCCAAAGACGACGGCCCTGTCACCCCGGAAGGGAGTGCACAGAGCTCAGCTCGCGTAGACGAAATTTCCTCGGCCAATGAAGATACCTGCAAACTAAGTGCAAGCAAAAGAGAAGCCACGTCCGCGGCCGCCAGACCAGAAACAACAGGAGCGGAAGCCGCTTTAGCCGGCTTAGCATCATGCGCGGCCTTATCCAAAGGCTTCGCCGGCAAAATGGAGGCAGAAGGCGTGTCTATCAAAACATCAAAACATTTGCCCGAGCTCGGTTCTAACACCGACGCGACAGTTTGTTAAGATTTCCTAGGCGTCTTTTTCGGAGGGGAGGACTCAGCAGCCACCTGCTTAGAAACCTGCCTCTTCTTAACGTTATCAGCTATAGCAAGCAAGACTTCGACAAAAAATTTCAGAAAACAAAATTTTCGAAAAATTTCACAAGTCAACAATGGCCAAACAACGCCTTTACATCAAGTACAAAACAAGGAACAATCTCACCTCAATACAGTAGCAAGGTAAGACGACGAAAGAATACCAAGGAGAAGAAACCAAGTCCCACAGACAAGGCAACATCGGCTGAACAACAGCCAGAGCGTACGTAAATGCGACCAGCCAGGCTGAGCGCTGAGTTTGGAATGATAAGATGGCGGTGTATGCGCGCACATACGGAAGTCAGACTGGTGGTTAGTCTGGCATTATGGGATAGGGCACTCTCTTTTTTAGAGTGGTCTCCCTTGTTACCAAGGGGACGCGTACAGCGTATCCAGCACTGAACTAGGGTTAATTGCTATATATGTGAGTTGGGTAAGATATGTAATTTAATGAGTGTGTTTGTTTGTAAAGGTGTGTGTCCGTCTGATTATATGTGCGCATGAGTGTGTGTGTTGTGTGTATTAAGATCCTGTGAGTGTGTGAGTGAGTGCATGCGAGTGAGCGTGTGTGAATGAGTGCATGTGTGTGTGTGGGCCGATGTGTGTGTGTGTGTGTGTGTGCGTGTCTGTCTGTCTTTGTGCGTATCAGTATTTGTCCTTCGCGGGGGGTATGCAGTGCCTTGGCATTGCACTTCTACTTAATTCATTATTGACATGCAGTTTACAATTCTATTCTCTCCCAAAAACCCTTCTTTTTTCCTATGTCCCAAATTTCCCCCGTTTTGGCCCCTCACTTTGCTCTTTTCCATCAACCCATCTCTGTCTTTTCCATCAACCCATCTCTGTCTTTTCCATCAACCCATCTCTGTCTTTTCCATCAACCCATCTCTGTCTTTTCCATCAACCCATCTCTGTCTTTTCCATCAACCCATCTCTGTCTTTTCCCTCACACCTTTACATTTCTGCTTTGTTATGTCATGAACTGGCTCTCTTGGCACTGTCCACGTTTTCACTATATCAATGATTGTATCTGCATACATCTCTAAAAGAGAAATGTACTGACCACGATGTCCTCTGGAGGAATGAGGGTGGAGCAGAGGAAGGGTCTTTGAGCAAAGCGATTCCTGAAGTCAAGAGCTTGCATCACCTTGCTTCTGTGCGCACTGGTCACAAACTGGGTCCACTTTTGCACACCCTGTGTACCTGCAATGGGAGCACAATCTACTCTCTGAGCAATGAATACACTTGGATTAATTGCACTTTTCTCTGTGACCTGGTACTCAAACCAGCTTAATTGTAGCTGTTGAGTTGAAAGTGGACTTTGCCCTTTTTTTTAGACCGATATAGGCACGGTACGTGTGTGTGTTTGTATGGGTGTGCGTACATGCGAGTTAGAGAGCTGTTTGTGAGTGTGTGTGTGAAAGCACTTCATACCCAGCAAAGGACAAATTGGCCATATTTCTTTCCCGTCACACATACACACGCCATATATACACGTGTGTAAGGTGTGTGTATATATATATGGGTCGTTCTCTGGAAAAGGTGGCCATATGCGTGACATGGAAGTGAAAATAAAAAGTTTTCTCAGCCATCAAAATTCTATAGAATATCAAATAACAGCATCTTCAGGATTTATATCTGTAAAAACTAAGATAATCAAAGACCAACTGTGTGACCTGCGCAATGTTTTATGACGTCACTTGATAGTATCAAGGTTGTTGCATGGATGACCGAACGACCACTATTTCCACACTTGAAAACACCAGAATTCACAATACTTACCACACTAACTTCATGTAATTGCCAAACTTTACCCGCCGATACCCTAAAATGCATTACACCAGCCATTTACTTACGGGGCCTGTTGTAATCTCAGAACCGTTAGTTACAGAACATTCTAACACTCTCACGTCGACTCTAAAACAAAAGGTGTGTAGAATGAAAAGGACAAATGATGTAACAGATTGAGTTCTGCAGGAACTGTCCTCAGATGCATAACATTTATGAATCAGGAGAGGCACATGATTGAGAAGTGTTAAGTTGGCAAGGCCGGGAATGACTGATCTTATTAAATGCCTCTGTCCGTCTGACCATTACGCTTTTGTTCGCCCATAACTCTAGTGTTTAGTCGGCGATAATGCCTGAAATTTGGCATGACATTTGCCACATCTATCGCATAAATTTAGAGGATATATCTAGCCAATCGATCAGCAAATGCCGAAGTTATGCGCGATTATGCGCTCACGCGTGCTTTCCATCGCTAATAGCTCGGGTGTTTCTGCACTGATTAGCCTCACTTTGACATCAACCTGGAAATATATATATAACGAAGCCACGTGCTATACTTCAGATGAATCGCGTAATAACCCCAGGAGTAATAATTAGAAGAAAGCGTATTTAACCGCATTATTGCTGAAGCGCTGCGCCGGACATTTTCAACTGACTAACAGGAGTGGCATAGTGATTAGAGCGCTTGCCTCCAAAGCTGGCGTACAGTGTTCGACTCCAACTCGAGGTTATATTTTTTGTACAATATTTTGTTTGCGCTCTGCATTCTGTGTGTTTTATGTGTTTGTTAGCTATTGGTGGTGCTGTTTTTTTTATATATACATTTTTTTTTAAATGTATAAGTATTCCTCCCCTCTCCTCCCCTTTTTTTTTCTCCACTGTGAAAACCAACAACTACTTTATGACACTTGTTTAACAATTATTTTGAAGAAAAAAAAAGAACCTCAAAAAAGAGTCAAATAAAAAATTCTGTTTGAGAGCAATGCTTCAGCTTTAAAAAACCAAAAAACAACTCAACACCTGTGAATGCATATCGGAGCTTTAGAATTGTACTCATGGGTGCGCACGTGTGTGTGTGTCAGGGTACACATGCACATCTCCCTAAATGCACACACACACACAATAACACATGTGGGGGGTACAAGGTCAAGCTTTCATAAGTTTCCCACGTAAGCGCACATACAGAAACAGACGAATGCATACGTTCACAGAGAGAAAAACGGCATGCACGTGTGTATAGATCGGCATCAGCTCGTTACTCCCCCGGCTCGTTACTCCCCGTTAAGGTTAGGGTTAGGGTTAGTAACAAGCCGGGGGAGTAACGAGCCGGGGGAGTAATGATACGGGGGAGTAACGAGATGCTCCCGTATAGATCTACCAGAGATTTGATGAGTTGTTTGACCAAATGTCGCTCAACCATCTCATGAGCTCTTTATTTTGCTTTGTCGATCAATTCTGCTCCCTTAAACGTTGTTGTTTTTAGTATAAGCGTAAGTCTGTCAATAAACTTAATGACAAAAATAGAAATTTTCTGTCAAATATTTTCATTGTTTAGATACAAATCGACGGCAATGAATGATTCCAATACACTATAGCTATAGGTCCACATTCAAGAACCTACTTCTGAACACCATGGAAACCAACATCCCAACCTTTACACTAAAACCATCGCAGACCCTACCCTGGCTAACCGTCCCTCTGAAACGTATGCTAAAACGCAAGAAACGCCTATTCCACCGAGCGAGATCCTCCAACAACTGGTCCCCTTACCGCCGATTCCAAAAACACTGCAAAAGAGAGTTACGCCGAGCTGAGTGGAAGTACATCAACGGCACCATCCAAGAAGGGCTAGATAGGAACGACACCAAGCCATTCTGGCGGTTCATCAAGGCCAGGAAACAGGACAATGTCGGAGTAGCCCCCCTCAAAACCAAAGGCCAACTGCACAGTGACAGCCAGTCAAAAGCGGACATCCTCCTTAACCAGTTCAAATCTGTCTTCATCAAGGCTTCCTCCCAACCCCTCCCCCACCTTCAATCCACCGCCCCTGACATCCCACCCATTACCATCACAGTCCCCGGAGTCACCAAGTTGCTACGACAACTGAAAGTCAACAAGGCGTCCGGACCAGACGGCATCCCGAACACCGTCCTCAAGACCCTCGCCGACAGCGTCGGCCCAGCGCTTGCACTAATCTTTCAGACCTCAGTCGACAGTGGACGCCTACCCAAGGACTGGTTATCAGCCAACGTGTCGTGTGCCTTTAAGAAAGGAGACCGCCATGAGCCCGCCAACTATCGCCCAATCTCCCTTACCTCTGTCCCCTGCAAACTCCTCGAACACATCATCTTCCGACACATTATGTCCCATTTCCAAGCCCACAAAATCCTTACAAACCTGAACCACGGCTTTCGATCTGGCTACTCCACGGAAACCCAACTACTAACCACCACCAGCGACCTATTACAATCTTTTGATCAAGGCAAACAAATTGACATGGCCATACTAGACTTTTCCAAAGCATTCGACACCATCCCCCACAACCGGCTCCTCCTCAAGTTGGCCAACTATGGCATCACGCATGGCTCCACTGCTTCCTCACGGAACGCAGCATGCAAGTCGTCGTTGAAGGCAGTATGTCGTAGCCCACTACCGTCGACTCAGGCGTCCCACAAGGCACCGTGTTGGGCCCACTCCTCTTCCTCAGCCACATCAACGACCTCCCGCAGGCAGTTAGATCCCAGGTTAGGCTGTTCGCCGACGACTGTCTCGTTTACAGAGAGATCGACACCTTCAACGACCACCACACCCTACAAGAGGACCTGAAGCGTCTAGAAAGTTGGGCAGAGAAATGGGGAATGCGCTTCAACGCCACCAAGTGCTATGTCATGAGCATCTCCCACAAACCACCCTCCACCTTCATGTACTCCCTCAACAACACCATCCTCAAAACTGTCCCTTCCAACCCATACCTAGGCATCCTATTTTCTGACAACCTCAAGTGGAGAAACCACATCTGCAACATCACCAAGAAAGCAAACTGTACTCTTGGTTTCCTACGCAGAAACAACCGCCACTGCCCGGCAGCCTGCAGACGAAATGCCTACCTGGCCCCTCCTTGAGTACGGAGCCGTAATCTGGGACCCGTACCAAGCGCAGGACATCGATAGGATGGAACGCATACAGCGCACTGCAGCACGTTTCATTGCCAACGACTACCGATCAAGACGTCCTGGCTTTGTTACGGGCCTCCTGACACGCCACAACCTCCCGACTCTCCAGGAACGACGAGTACACCTCCGCCTGACTTTTTACTACAAGGTGGTTGAGGGGCTGGTGCCGGCAATGCCTCCAGACAAATTCCTGACCCCTCAACGTGCTGGCCGCATGATTCGACCCAGAAGACAAACAGCAGACTACGTTGGTAGCAACCCCATAGACAATGAATTACATAAAAAACAACAACAGGTGTTTCGCTGTACCACGCTGCAACACCGAACAATACAGACAGTCGTTCTTCCCACGATCCACAATAGAGTGGAATCACCTGGACAACATAGTTGTCCATTCAGCCTCTACTGAGGCATTCAAGTCGGCGCTAACAACCAGCCGCCGCTAGACGACGTCGCTGCGCACACCCACCCGTCGCGCCAAAGCCAGCAATCTGGATGCTAGCGACGTACCCTACAGATACAGAAACAGGGGTGAGTTTTGGCGCTCGCCCGCTCGCCCCCGGCGACTTCAAATCGCGTCGTGCGGGTTCGAAATTCCTCTAAAATCGCCCGCCTGGCGAGTTCAAATTTCGCTGAAGCACAAAGTTGTTAGGCAACGTAGTCAATCGGAACGGCCGGCGAACAAATATCTCTGTGGGCGATCTCAAAATCTGTCACTTCTCTACTGCCCACTCATCCCCCCCCCCTTTCCCCACTTTCAGAAGGACTCAGGACTACCACCAATCAAGGCCAGACACATTTTATCCAGTCATTCTATGAATTCAACCATAGGAACCTCAGAATTATTGCAAGATTTGCTCTGTGAAGTTTTTTTGATAGTTTTATGTTACCGCAACAACATACAAAAGATCTAGGAAAATATAACTTACCATTTCAAAAGTAGGTCAGGTCAAGGTCAAGCTTACCTTTTTTCCCGAATATCAAGCCGTGTGCGCTCTTTGTAGACCAAGTAATCCATATTTTTGGTTAATGTTTTCAGGTTTGGCATCAGGAATGCTTTTACACGATGATGATAATGATAATATTTTTTGGTATCGTTCAAACAAATTAAAAAACACGACTTTGTGTTAATGTTTTAGTAATAACTAAGAAAAACTTATCCTACTCAGTCACAGCTTGTGACTGTCTTTAGTTATTTATGTCTTGATGTAGGCTGCTCATCGAGTCTTTTGATTGATACAGTTTCACTTTGAAATAGAATTGAAGAGGCTGAAAAAAGGCCGAGTCAGATTTGTATGACCTTGTTCTGAAGCAGTCCACTCAGTCTCTGCACAAATAATGTCACCTTAAGACTTGCAAGTTTCCTTTTGAAGCACAATGCCAGTTTTGTGCGAAAAAGGCAATGAACTGCACACATTGTATGATTGATGTCTATTTGCTGCTGAATTAGCATCTTTGTACACAAGACAAAACAACTTATTTCTTATATGCACGAACATATCACGTGCCCTGGACCCTGTATCTCTTTTAGTCGTCTGTGTCATTCTCGTCTGCGCACATGACATAAGCGTTGGAACATTCAAGCCCATGGCATTCACCACAAACAGAGGAGCAATCCAGACCGTGTTTTCTACAACTGCAGCGCTTGGTATCACAGTCAGATTTGCAGTTGCATCTGATGACTGACAGCAGCTTGGAAGGTGCTGGAGGGAGATCAGTGGTACAGGGTACCAGGTTGTCTCCAGCTGTCTTCCAGCCCCAATCTTGAGGTTCCAAGACAGTTCCTGCCCACTCTTGTACTTGTAGATACACACGAAGACTGTGGTATTTTGCTGCAGCAGACGTTGGAGGAAGACAATGCATTTGTAAAAACGAAGTTCCCCCTGCAACTTTCGTGCAGAACATGTTGTACCTCAAGTCATCCAGGCAGTCGGGAGATGTTCCATCATAAAGTGAGACAAGTATTTTCTCCCCAGCTTCAGTGCTGTTGCTCGGTGTACAGTCTGTAAGAAACATGGAAGCCAGACTCTTGAGTTCTTTAGATCTCTGAAATTTGCGAAATGCACTTCGCTTGCCTACTCCAAATGGCCTTGACGTTGTGTCGCAACCACTGACAGCATGGATGACTGGTAGGACTTGGCATAGACTGCCAAGACACCTGGTATGCCTGATATTCCATAGCTTGACTGTCTTGGTACTTGTCCTGTGGCTTGGTTCCAAAAAGATGTCACGATGGTTGTCTGAGGCATGGTGACAAAGGAGAACCAGCAAATCAGTGTCGTCTCCTACAACAATAGTAACCTGTGTCTTTGAACTCTCTAGAGCCTGAGCAACTATCATGCAGTCTGCATCTCCGTCAGCACACACCGTCGGACACAAGTTTGCAGCCAGGGCTTCAGAGAGGAGGTTAATGAACCGCTGCTTGTTCTTCTTGTTGGAGAGAAACACATCCTTTCTTGCCTGCAATGACATTTCCGGCTTGAAGACGACTTCAGGTGAACACTTTCCCTTGGCTCGACGGATGTGAGTGACATCCTTGGTAGATGGACCAGAGTTGTATCCATCGAAAACCACGGTTGCATTCTGGAACCTGTGCTGAACAAACTGGACGTAAGATCGTATTATTGCAGCAAATGTTGCACCTCGAGGCCAAGGTATCAGCTGCTGAAGAGCCCCTCCGTCCAGGATGTATTGGACTTCAACATCACACTTTGGTAGCTCTGGCATGTCAACGTTGGCAATTTTCCATATTTCGTCAGCAAGCTGGGACTTGTTTGCTAATCTTGGAAACTACTATTCCCATCCCATGGAATGTGTTGTGACCATCAAGGGTGCTGGAATTATGGTCGACATTGTCAGCGACGTATTGGAGAAAAGAACTTTGATATCCAGGTATGACTGTACTCTGAGAAACTGCTGCATTTGCTTCGAACTTTTGTACCTCTGTGTAGGATGAAGTGAATCCCATGGTGTTGAGAACAGAGACAGTGACAAAAGGTCAGGTGTCATGTCTACTGTCCCGAATGACACACGATTGCTGACATTTCACCATTGCCAAAAGAATAAACAAATAAGAAATAGGTAGAAAATGAATGTGAAAACTGACTTTAATTGGTGATCAGTATGTTCTATACCACTAACAAATAATCTACTTACACATAGCTGTTTGGCAAATGTATGTTGCATGGGACACACTGACATGAAAGTGGAAGATGTTTTTCCCTTTAGAGAAACTACATATCAAGTTACACTTTTTGTGCTTTTCCATTCCAGTTGGCAATCAATTGTTAACGCATGTTATTAGAAAAAATAGAACGAAAACAGATTAGATAGAATGAAAAATGTACTGGTGATGTCATTTGGGACATACTGACATGAAAACGTCACCTTTTGTCATTGTCTCAACATCAATCAGAAACCTTGAACCGAAGTGGTGATGCATTTGGATACCGAGTCCAACTTGCAATGGGGCAATAACAACTCTCGGACGAGCAGCTTGCACAATCGCCTGGCCGATTGAAGCAATCTTGACGTCCGCATCCTTCTCACTAAATATCGTGCGAAGCAGAACCTGAAGAGACTGAGGAACAAAATCTACATTCTTGGTCACGGACGCTATGTCATCGGATGTTGGATAGTGGCTGCTTGCTGTTGCAGCTGCTTTAACGTCGTTTCTGATCATCTCAGCCGCAGCCTTCACTACCCTAAGCTTTTCTTCTTCGTCATTTGTTGCTTTGGGAGCGCTAAAAAAGTCATGGAGAAGAGTTCTAGCTGTTGTTCGGAATGTTACAACATTGGCTTCTCCATTTACTTCCGTGACAATGATTCTGTCTGCAAACGTTTCCAACAGTTTGTCTTTCATGTGTTGGTGGGTGTACGTTTTTCCTTCTGAGAACTCGTTCATTTTTTCGACGAGTTCACCGATGGTGATTTGCTCGTCATCATTTTCACATAGGTACTGAACTGTTTGTTCGTACGCATTTCTCTTGTCTGTATCTTTTGGTCGTCCTCTTTGACAAGGCCTTTTAGATGATGATGTTGACGAAGTGACTTGAAACCGCTGTAGCTAGGCAGCTTACGTCGATTTTTTGACCGGATGGGGACAGATCTGACAAAAGTGTCAAACTTTGTGAGGCAATTCTGTAGACCCTACTTATTAATTTTTTGCTAGGCCCCATCAAATTTGGCCAATGCAGCCCAGTCGTGTGACGTCATCAATTTTTCTATAGCATTAATAGAGGAGAATACTGCATTTTCATGTCTAAGCAAGATGTTTTAAAAATGTAAAGGCAATATGATCAATGCAATGAATTAAATCAGAACAGGATACATTTCAAATCATTTTTTAATCAATAAACATTCATATTTTTGCGAGATATTTGTTTATGGTTTGACAAAACTCGAAAATAAGGCCAAAAAAATCATGTCGCGACATTGTACGTAACTTGCTTCCATAGTATCAATGAACATGACAATTAAACATTAATTTGTTTCAGAAATATTAGTGTTTATAACTGCTTATTCAGCCCCTTAAAGTTTTCAACATTTAGGAAAACGTCTTTAAAGCAATTCTGGCATGTACATCGGCAACCGCAGCTGGTACGAGTATGTGGATATCCATTGATCTATTTGTCACAGCTGCACTTGCACCATCTTGTGCATTGCCATCCAGCTTTCCTGCAACCACATGTGATGTCACATCCTCTTGCACCCTTGCATGCACATTTGAATAGTTGGCTGCAAGCTTCAGATGCTATTGGCAGTGTCGTCCAAAAAGGGAGCCAAGCCTTGCTGTCCTTGTCCAGAGTCTTGCCCCATCCCTTTGGAGATGGTGCTTGCTGCTGGGCCTGGTCAGCAGTGGTCCAAATGCTTGCCTGGTTGACAGCACGGTTTCAATGTTGTAATAATGCTCCCTGTGTGGGAGGAAGGGCTTCCATCATCATCTTGTCTCTGTGGCAAAACAGCTCTCTGCGGGCCTCAACAACAGAGCTCAGCTGGCTGGTTTTGTCATACAGGACAACTGTGAAGCGTTCCAGCAATTTGGCCGACTGTCACGAATGGTGCCGCGCATACTGACCACCATGATTGCCAAGCTGTTGAGTATGCCTATACTGAGGACGATGGTGCCGATGTAGTAGTCATGTAGAAGGTAGCCCTATAATCGCAATCGCCGCTCTCAGATGTTCTCTTGACCCTTTAATTCCTGGGCCAGCCCCAGTGACAACAGTTGTTCGGACGCATGGTATAAATTCAACAACAACCGGACAGAGTATATGGGGGAATAAGCTGCGGCAATGACAAATAGCACGTAGATACAGTCCCCCCTTAAGAAGCGAACAAGGAAATAACTTACCATGAAAGTCGCAAAAAGAACTCCGCAAGACTTGGAAAGACAAGTCGTAGCTACCTATGGCCCAATTACGCTTTAACATATGTATGCCCGGCATTTTGAGGTCATTGGAACATCGGAAATCGGATCGGGTCTACTTTACTGAAGCCAGACAATGATGACTAGGAAGCAGACACAAAGATACTGCTGCATCTACAAAATGCACTGCAGACTGGGTCCTGTGCTTGCTTAGTTCGCACTGTGGACACTGACGTCATCGTCATCGTCATCATCATTGGACATTTCCGCAAGCTTCAAGCAATGTGTCCAGCGGCAGAAATTTGGATTGCTTTCGGCACAGGAAAGAATTTCACGTACTTTCACATCAATGCCATTGCTCTAGCCCTTGGAGAGGAAAAGTCTACAGCCCTCCCCACTTTCCTCAGCTTCACCGGTTGCGACACGGTCTCTGCCTTGTTTGGCAAAGGTAAACTGTCTGCATGGGCTGCATGGAAATGTTATCCTGCAGTAGCAGAGGCCTTTAGGTTCATTGCAAAGAATCCTTTCGTTGCCATGGAGTTGAACAGCCACCACTTCAAATTGCTGGAACGCTTCACAGTTGTCCTGTATGACAAAACCAGCCAGCTGAGCTCTGTTGATGAGGCCCACAGAGAGCTGTTTTGCCACAGAGACAAGATGATGATGAAAGCCCTTCCTCCCACACAGGGAGCATTATTACAGCATTCAAACCGTGCTGTCTACCAGGCAAGCATTTGGACCACTGCTGACCAGGCCCAGCAGCAAGCACCATCTCCAGAGGGATAGGGCTAGACTCTGGACAAGGACAGCAAGGCTTGGCTCCCTTTTTGGACGACACTGCTAATAGCATCTGAAGCTTGCAGCCAACTATTCAAATGTGCATGCAAGGGTGCAAGAGGATGTGACATCACATGTGGTTGCAGGAAAGCTGGATGGCAATGCACAAGATGGTGCAAGTGCAGCTGTGACAAATAGATCAATGGATATCCACATACTCGTACCAGCTGCGGTTGCCGATGTACATGCCAGAATTGCTTTAAAGACGTTTTCCTAAATGATGAAAACTTTAAGGGGCTGAATAAGCAGTTATAAACACTAATATTTCTGAAACAAATTAATGTTTAATTGTCATGTTCATTGATACTATGGAAGCAAGTTACGTACAATGTCGCGACATGATTTTTTTGGCCTTATTTTCGAGTTTTGTCAAACCATAAACAAATATCTCGCAAAAATATGAATGTTTATTGATTAAAAAATGATTTGAAATGTATCCTTTTCTGAATTTATTCATTGAATTGATCATATTGCCTTTAAATGTGTAAAACATCTTGCTTAGACATGTATATGCAGTATTTTCCTCTATAAATGCTATGGAAAAATTGATGACGTCACATGACTGGGCTCCATTGGCCAAATTTGATGGGGCCTAGCAAAAAATTGATAAGTAGGGTCTACAGAATTGCCTCACAAAGTTTGACACTTTTGTCAAGTCGGTCCCCATCATATCGCTAAGCTGCCTGGCTACTGTGGGATCTGCTTTCCTGTCCTGAAGTTGACATCACAGGTTTTGTGATAAATAGAATCAGCTGCATGCAAGTCTCTCGCATATTCCAGTCGCCCCCGCACTGTGTCTGACCACTCATCCTGTCTGTTGTCGCACGAGGCAAATACTGAGTCCTGGAACGAAAACGTACGAACCTGGAAGGCTTTGTCAGGCGCGTTTTTGGCTGCAAGATTCGCCATGGTTCCACAGTATAAACAACAAGTAGCAAAGTCAAAGGCATTTTGTTGTGATCGAAGACTTGGACCTGCCTGATCAACTTCATCATGCAATCTCTTCTGTGCTCTCAGGTCTCTTTCAATGACGTGTGTGTTGGTGTAAAGTTTACGACATTCTTTGTGAACTCGTTTTCCCGCGGTCGCTTGCACACTATCACCTCTTTTCTTGCTTGCACTGTTGATTCCTGTTGACAAGACATGACATATGAACTGACAAACACAAACCGTTGCTCATATATATACCCGATTCATTAATTATACGTAATTTGCATTTTAAACCCGAAAATGATGTTTTACTTAGAACGAGCCATTCATTGTTCTCCGGGATAACGCTGGCAATTATGACCGTCGAGATCTGTGTAAAATGTCATTTGTCATATTTCGGTCTAAAATAAAAATAACGTTTATGTTACGGTTCATTATAATCAGATTTCCAATTTCCTTTTTTTATCGAATGAATGCACAGGTACGCGCTTTATTTTTTTGGCAAATCACATCATTGTGTGTGCCGTGTGTGTGTGTGTGTGTGTGTGTGTGTGGGCCGGTGTGGGTGTGTGTGGGTGTGTGTGTGTGGTTGTGTGTGTGTTTTGCAAAGAAAGAGAGCTCGGGAAGAGAGAGAGAGAGAGAGAGAGAGAGAGAGAGAGAGAGAGAGATTGAGACTGAGAGAGAGAGAGAGATGTCCAAAAACTGCATGAATATTTATGTATTAATCTTCATTGATTGAAACGGACTATTCTGCCCTCACTAATAATCTTAACCAAGCACCAATTGTTTGATTCATTATCGTGAAACAATATTTACCTCTGGCGCCTTCTACTCTCAATGTTGCACTGTCTAGGGGCTTTATGGTGATGTTGCATACAGATTTACATATACAGCAAAGCCCTTCTGTTTCATCCATATCAGAAGCTGCACACACAAAAACACCGAATTATCGAAAACAATTGAGGAATTGGATCAAAACAGCAACACTGTGCAAACGGGGAACCATACAAAAGAATGGAAGCAGACCTCTTTCAAATACAAGTAAACCTTTCTAACGTACTCATCAAATGATTGAACAAAAATGTACATTTGAATGATAAAAAGTCACTGACCTTCATGGATTTGGAGTGTCGACATCCACGAAGTGAAAGTTCAACCACTGACGCCCAAAAAAACGCGGAAACGACGCGATTAAGCAAACGCATTCCAACGGGTCGTAGCATCCTTTGTAACAGGCTCACTAACGATGGTAGCGGATGCAGCCAAGGCAATCTGAACCATGCCGCTGATAAGGTGTTGAGTGATACGCCGCACACCTTCCCGCTATGGCTGTACAATGTTGCCTGAATGAATGAGAACGTGGGATTAATTATGCTTTATTTAATTTTATCTCAGTAAATAAACCGTAGATTTTCCTAGATCATTTTTATGTTAAAGGGCTAAATTTTCTCTACAAGTAGACATAAAAAAATCAAATCTTGCAATAATTCTTAGGTTGTTTTCTGGGCTGACTAGATAAATTGGCTAGACAGCTACCCCCCTCCGCCTCACTTGACCGTGTCATCACCCCTCCAGTGCCAGAGCCGCTGGCGATTGCATCAGCAGTCAAAATAGTTAACCCCCCCCCCCCCCCCTTCGACCCCCCTCTTTGCGCTATTCACTTCACCCCCTCTCTTATCTTATCCTGCGCTCACCAATCCTTCAGAGACTTTCACATGTTGTAAAACAGTTTCCTCTCAGATAAAAACTCGGTCATTGACCCCGAGTAAGAAGGTCAGTGTCTCGACAGGCAGCTGTGTTCAGATTGCAAGTACCGGTCATTGACCCAGGTCTCAAGGCCAACCAGCTTTTACAATGCATCTGCCTTTGATCTGACCGCCCATCCAGAGCAAACATATTCCCCCTAGCCCTCTGTATTTTTCCTTTGATGTGCCTGCTATGTACCACTGATCCAGTTTCTGGGAAATGTATAATTATGTCATTGACTGCAGGGATACTCAGAATTTCAGAATTTCAGAATATTTTCGTCACGTCGTCAATTGCTGACTTTTAGTGACTAGCGCTCTTTAAGAGGACAAAGACGGAGAAAAAATCAAAAGTAACTGAGGATAGAAAAGACTTAAGCATAAAGGAAGTAGTCAAACGAAACAAAACGATCAAGGAGGAACTGAATATAACTACCCTACTCTAACTTTGAAACAAATAAGGAGTGGGGAGGAGTTAGAATGAGAGTTTGGAGAGCTCCCCTCTGAAAGATACCAGAGAGGGAGCCTCGGCAGCAGCTGCCGGGAGGGAATTCCACACGGGGATGGTACGCGGGAAGAAGCTGTATTTAAAATAATTTGTACGGGCGGAAATTTGGCGAAGTTTAAGGTTGTGGTTGGATCGAGTTCTGCCAGTGCCAGGGGTGAGGTAGGGGTCTGGGGGGATATCTACCAGGTTGTTGATGATTTTGTGGAGCATTGTGAGTTGGGTCTTGGTGCGCCTACTTTCTAGGGTTTCCCATCCGAGTGACTGCAACATGGAACTGACACTACTTTCATAACTATAATCGTGTGTCACATACCTTGCTGCCCTACGTTGAATCTGTTCTACCTTTTTGGTCATCTCTACGGTGTGCGGGTACCAAACTGCACTACAATACTCTAAGTGTGGTCGTACGAGCGTGAAGTATGCGTTGGACTTGGTCTTCTTGTTGGTTGTGCGTAGGTTTCAGAATCTCATTGAGACCATTTTCCAAAATATGTTAACACCAGCTTTGCTGACCAACTTAGTACAAGTAGTGACAGTACTACTGCTGTCAATTATTTCCTTGCAACTAAGGAAGTAAAAAAACCAACCCGATCCACTATATGTGACAAAGAAGAAAACTTCAACAATAGGACAAGGGATGCAACTCTGCTGAATCAAAAGCATAAAGATCACCTGTGAACAATTCGAGGATCAGGAAATCTGAACATCTGTTTGTTTTCATTAGGAAATAGAAATGAAATATAATGCTTTTGATTATTTATGACTTAAGCTGTGGTAAATTTGGCTGGTATGCAACTTTTATACTTCTGCTTGATCTAACAGTAATATTAATAACACAGACATAAAGAAAAAGAAACAAAACAAGAAAGCAACTTAGAACTTTTTTTTTTGTAGTCAGCTTTTTATACTTGGTTTTACACAACAAAAAACATAATTTAAATTTTAAAAAAATGCTGATTTACTCTTTTGTAGAGTGTGTTTATGTGGAAAGTAGAGTTCCATAGTAAATTACTTTGTAAATTGTGTGATAGGGGGTACATAAAGGGGGTAACCTTTAGTGAGGTTTAGTGTGTGATTGTGTGACAGGGTGTGAATGTGGTTTTGATTTCTTGTTTCTTTGTGGCGGCTTTTATTTTAAATTCTTTATAAAAACAAGGTTAATTATCATTATATTAAAACATAGCACTTTAGTCATCAAGTTTTGTGTGTGTTTGTGGTAGTTATTAGTAGTGCAAATCCACATGTATGCATTATAAGTATGAATGTACGTCTTTTGTGTATGTGGTTAGCACGCGACGAGCCGCTGGGGCGGTTGTAAGAAATCCCGGCAGGTTGGGGGCCGGTTGGGATTTTGGGGGGCCGGTTCAATTTTTGACTTACCGGCCCCCCTGGCCGGTAGCAAAAAAAGTTAAGGTACACCCCTGCAGAAACATCTTATAATATATGTGTGACGGAAAGAAATGTCTGATTTGTCTCCCCATGTGATTTTGCTGCTTGGCGACTGTGTAAGGCATTGCACTTCTTAATCTTAATTCATTGAATGTTATTGGCCCCCCCCGTAATTTACGAATTACAAATGCTGGCAAGGAATCTTTAGTAAAAACATCACATAGTAATTAGTATACAAACCTGCCAGAGGATGTGCCTGATAGTGATAATCAGAGGGCGAGTCAAGATGAAATATGGATGCTCCACAGGGTGAGAGCTGCAGGCGTGATCCATCCGAGTAACGCACCTCCACCGCATCATTGCTGAACAGAACCATCAACGATGGAACTACTGGCATTTTGGTGTCGTCTGATCACTTTGCTTCCTACATCATTCTCTGTGTGTTCTCTGTTCGTGTTACGCACAGATATGCTAGCTCTGGCTAACTTTTGTCGAACAGAATGTATTACACGATTACAGTTACACACACCTATCCAAATCTGTGCGCCACCAGACAGAGATTTAGACAGGCACAGGCAAGTGTAAGCCAACTGGTGATCTCGGTGCACAGAAAGCCCAATGAAAACGCGCGTTATATGCAGTGCTGCTCCGCGCGTCGTCTGCTACAACTTGTGGGCGTTACTTCCCCTCTGCCAAAAAGTAAAACGCGGAAGTTAAATACGGCAATGTGAATCCCACTCTTCACGAAGCAGGTAAAATCTTCAAACAATATACGCCACATTCAGCTTCTGTTTGCACACGTGACACACTTGCTATCGCCTGGTGAAATGCAGAAGTTTCATCATGTGTACTGTCAATGCACCGTGCATAGCACAGCAGTGCTCCATTGATTTAATTATTTGTATGCGGCAATGTCACACGCTTTCCTTCTTTGCCACTACTAAAGCAAACGTGTGCAAGATTGTAACACACGCTTCAGGAGCATGGCAAGAACGGATTCAAACTCAAAATCGTCCCTCCAAAAGCCAAAAAATGCACACACGACTTTTATTTCTCCTGCTGTTATCGTTTCTTCTCTTTGCAAATTCTTCAACGCTCAGAATACTGAAAACGGCATCCCAGACGACAGTACTGTTTCCATACGCGAATTTAGCTTCCCTTGGAAAGTGGCTCGCACAGGAGGCCTGTTAATTAGTCTGACACTATAAGGACAGAGTTCTGAACATAGATGACAAAGATTCCGGAATGAACAAACATTTCGCGGATGCAGACACAGAAAGACGTCATGAAGAATTCGATGCTTCAAAAGATACAGACTGTGACGATGACTGTGACGTCATTCACATATACCGAGACGTCATTCACAGTTGTTCGGTCACTTCCGTCAAAAAGTAGATCTCTCCACAATGGCTGCTCCTGTGTTTAGGTTTGTCAAGGTTGAGTATACAACACGTGTTTGTTCTCGACCAAGTCGGAATAGCAGGTATTGTTGTTCGACAAGCGATTCACAGAGCGCGGCGCGCTGTGCAACGAGGCGATTCCCAGAGCGTGGCGCGTTGTGCAGCGCAGCGATTCCCAGAGCGCGGCTATTGCTCTCACCAGCGCAGATTGTTGACGCGCTTTATATTTGTACATGTATGATTATCAGCAACATTTTGAACAATTGATTGCACCTACCTCTATTATATTATCTCAAGTGAATCTATACACCAGTTAACAGTTCCAGCGCTTACATGGAACGAAGAAGGAAACCGAAAGAGGAGGAAAAACACTCGAAAAAACGATCTGCGCATGCGTTCAAATCAACCAGAAAAACAAGACAAATCGCGTATTTGTGTGCCCGATGTAATCCCAAGAACCTTTGCACTCTTTCTTTGGACATTCAAAAGCAACTTCAGGGCTGCAAGACTACAAAATTACACTTTCTGCAGACTGAATATACGCGTTCTAATCAACCGAGAGAAAAAAAACACTGAAAAAAAACCGATCTGCGCATGCGCGAATTCCAAAATGGCTGCTGAAGTGTTAAATGGTGTGACACCGATTAACAGTTCCGCTTAAAAACGTCATCTCAGTTTAAAAAACTCAGCTCCTTTCCATATAGTAGAAGCCATTGCAATGACATGTAGTAGTGATATGACTGCCAAGTATTCAAGGCCGGAACTTACGCATGTTTTTACATCGGCGCAGCGATATATGGTGAATTCAGTTGAAAGAGTGAGAGAGAGAGAATGGAGCTTTTCGTTTTATTGACAGTTTTATTTCTCAAATAGATCAGATAGATGTAGCTGTTGTAAACTTTGCGATTGTGAAGGAAATGTATCAGCAGAATACATCGCGCGTCGTGAATCGCAGCGCTCCTCGTAATGCCGCGCGTTGTAAATCGCAACGCTGCATAACGCGCCGCGCGCTGTGAATCTACTTCGTTGTTGTTCTGTAACCGAAGACCTGGAGTGTTCCGGTTACACTTTTCTGCCAATCTCATCTATATAATTGATAAAGCTGGTTTCTGCGTGTGTGTGTGTGTGTGTATGGACATGAAAAAAAAGGCTTCGAAACGGTTGCACTGATTGAGATGGGAATTGTAGAGTATACTTATGTTTGTTGCCACTCGAGTCGTGTCATATAATAGGGCGAGATGACTACCACACAATGTCAACCTCATCAGGCTGCGTACTGGCCACAACAGGCTCAATGCTCACATGAACCGAAAGTTCAAGCTGGCGCCATCACCAACCTGTGCCTGCGGTCAAGAAGACCAAACAGCGGAACACATCTTACAGCGATGTCCCTTACTAGATGAGGAACGAAAAGAAGTGTGGCCGTCACCAACTCCCTTGCAGACCAAACTATACGGCAGTCGACAGGAGTTGGAGAAAACGACAACATTTATCACCAGTGCTGGACTGATCGTGTAACCTCTGCGAACGCCAAGAAGAAGAAGAAGATATAATAGGGTAATTTTGGAAAACCAAACTTGAAAAAGAATCGTTAAAATACGGTTAAAAAACAGTAGTAAATATCCAATGAGCTATCGAAGAATTAGTCAATCTGAGCTGGCCAAACTTGGTCCACAGTTCCTTACTGGGTCTTCAATGTATTTTTGTTTATGAGGGCCAGCTGAGAAGTACCGGGACCAACCAGGAAGGAATTGCCCGACCAGGAAGGGATTGACTTAGACATTCAAAACTTGGCATGAGTTCAGAAAGGTTCTTGTGAAGACTTCATGCAAAATAATACGTATTTTCACCGGTTAGTTTGTGTGCCTTGATTTCTCAAAGTACCATACCCCACAGTTAACCCCACATTCTACACTATCAATCAATCAATATGAGGCTTATATCGCGCGTATTCCGTGGGTACACTTCTAAGCGCAGGGATTTATTTTTTAATTTAAAAAAAAAATTTTTTATGCAATTTATATCGCGCACATATTCAAGGCGCAGGGATTTATTTATGCCGTGTGAGATGGAATTTTTTTACACAATACATCACGCATTCACATCGGCCAGCAGATCGCAGCCATTTCGGCGCGTATCCTACTTTTCACGGCCTATTATTCCAAGTCACACGGGTATTTTAGTGGACATTTTTTATCTATGCCTATACAATTTTGCCAGGAAAGACCCTTTTGTTAATCGTGGGATCTTTAACGTGCACACCCCAATGTAGTGTACACGAAGGGACCTCGGTTTTTCGTCTCATCCGAAAGACTAGCACTTGAACCCACCACCTAGGTTAGAAAAGGGGGGAGAAAATTGCTAACGCCCTGACCCAGGGTCGAACTCGCTTCCGAGCGCAAGTGCGTTACCACTCGGCCACCCAGTCATAAAAAAGTACACAGATACATTTAGCTGTAGATCTTTGTGATGCGGCCAGTTATATTAAAACCAAGTATATTGCCAGAAAGGTAATTCATTCCCCTACCGTATGAAATAAAGAATTTTCATTTTTCATAAATTAGTATTGATGCAGTGTACCGGAGACCAAGGACACCCCCCAAAATCAAATTCGCAAAAGCAAACATGCAGACACTAAAATACAAAAAAAAATCAAAATAAGCAAGAGTGACCCTGTTTTTGATCTCAAATGGGAGAACAACTCATTTTCTACCCATACAAACTTATTTGGTTCAGCTGTTGTGCCTAGCAGTGTTGTTTTGCCATTTTGAAGAAGACTGGTGTCAGCCTCGTCAGAAGCCGTAAAAGTTTTATTAAACTGTAATAACTGTTTACAGTATGGTTGCAAAACTTCAGCATTTTGCACACTTGAACACAAATGAATATTACAATTGGGGATCAATTTTGGTACAAAAGCAACTACGCGCTTGAGTGGAAATGTGAACGCGAAACAACAATTACGAAAAACAGGTCTTCCAACATCAAAACCTAGTTCAGCCCAGCAGACTGAACTGGCACGCTCTACTATCGCTGTGTGGCGCATAGTTGCTTTTGAATTAAGTTGTCTCTCTGCGTTCAGTTGACCCACAAAACTTTTCAGTACATGTACATGTTCTGTCCAAGTTGGTCTAGCTGCTTCAAATTTTATAGAATTTTAATGTCTCAAACTGTTTTTCTATGTGATAACAGTGGGTTTTTTCAGGAAAATATTTGGTGTTTGTGTGTGTTCGTGTGCGACTGTGTCTGTTTTTCTGTCTGTCTGGCTTGTCTGTGTGTCTTCTATCAGAAAAGAGCCTTGACATTTTTGTTGTGATATATATAAAATATATACAGGACTAGATTACCTTGCGATACGTCCCCCACAAAGGGACTTTGCTCTGTAAATCTCGGTCCCCCTTGAGGAGGGTCTGATGCTCCCAATAGGCTGTCTGTGAAGGGATACTTATTTCTCTCTCTATCTCTGCTAAGAGATTTTAACAAATCTCGGAAGAAAGTCTCTGCTGACTTTCAATTGTTTCTTTCACAATTTCTGATGTTTTATATATATATATATATATATGTGATCAGAGCCTGCCATGTTGGTGTTGGTGCGGAGAAAAGGGGACAGAGCATCCATTCTGTCCCTGGTTGTGATACGTGTAGCTGCAACAATGCTGACTGCTGCCTCCCAGCAAGTATGCCAACATGTGGCTGAAGCAGGTCAGGGTCGTGTATGTTTACATATGTGACCCTCCACCACGAAATGAGTCGCATGTCACCTCGCTCGGTTCTGCGCTAGGTTTAATATAAGTCCGGGGAGTGTATGGTAACAGTGTGAGGGTCACCTTAGTCACAGGCTAATAACTCAACCAGTTTTCGTTCTTTTCTAAAACGGGTTTCATCACTGGATAGAGCATAAACAACTCTTTAGGAAAATGTAAAAATATGAAAATCATGCAAAGGTGACATGTGACTCATTTGGTGGTGGAGGGTCACATATGTGTGTGTGTGTGTCAGTGCCTGAGTGTGTCAGTGTCTCAATTGTGTGGATATCCCTGTATGAGTGTAATCAGAAGTCTACCATCTAGAAGTATTTATCTACTATATTACCAGCAGTCGACACGCGGTGATACATATGCCCTTTGACCTTTCCTTGGGGATATCCGGTAATAAAAATAGAATATGGGATTATGGGAAAGCTGTTTAAGGGCACTCACGCACTATATTTGATTTTCAATACACGACTCAAAACCTTTGGGATAAATCAAAAAGAATAAAATACAAGAATATAGAGTTCAGAAAAGAAGAAAAAAAGTTAAAAAAGCATGTTTTACAAAAGTCTTTAGGGACTCGAACCCAAGACCCCCTGCATTGGAGGCAAACGTCTTACCACCCAGCCACAAGGCCGCTTATAAACTATAGGCGTGAAAACTAAGACTTGAACTGCCAACATAACTGCCACGTGCCCGGGTCAGTTTTTGAATCGAGCATTTGTTGACTCGTCGTTTTCCCCGTTCATATTTGTGTTGTGTACGTCTTATTGATATCATCATTACATGTTGTCGCGGTGTTGCCTAAAGGGCAATCAATTTTTACCTAAGCCGATGATACTAAAAATATAAAAAAATGAATGGGTAATTCCGCGGCTGGGGATATTGTCGTGCTGGAAGTAGATATATGCAACTTTTTTTTTATTATTACGATTCATTTCATAATCCAAAACGTTTGGAATGAAGCAAATGAATAAAATACAAGAATTACGAGTTCAGACAAAAATGAAAATAAAATTGCCGTCGAAGCCAATCGAACCCGGGAGCACAAAAAAGTAAGGACTAGCGCATGATCGAGCGCGTTACCAACTGAGCTATTCTGTCGCACTGTAGGCGAGGGAGATTTTAACTTGAAATATTACACTTGAGTTCTCGAGCGTGGCGATGACTTACTCGAGTTTCCGAGTCTTTTCGTTTGTATTTGTGTACTGTTCTCTATATCCCACTGTTCGGGGCTAATTCAGTTCATAACTGACCCTACGCTCCCGGTCACTTTGTATAAGTTTGGAAAGCAATATGAAGTAGCGATAATTTCAAGCGTGACCGACATTATTGATACGAAATGCATTGACCAATCGCCGAAAAGCGCTGATGTCATTGCATGAAAAATACCCCAAATCCTCTATTCTCGATGACATACTAAGGAGTTAGTTCGGGAGAATGACGATCTATGGATGGTTTATTATATAAAGACAGGGACCTATATTAGAGGGATAGGAAACTCCTCCGCCTCACGCGAAATGCGTGCCTACCGCGATGCGCGAGATGCGTCAGCTGACTAATGCCAGAGATCACAGACTTTGCGCATGGGAATTTACCGTCCAGTTTATTTCTGTTTACTGCGTTTTCACTTGGAATTCGACATCTCTTGTTCAAGGTGAGTGTTTATATTTATCAGGAGTCCAAGTTTTTGTTTTCTTTTTGTCATTCAACTCATGAAAACCGACGTAAGTTAGCATCGAAGTTGGCAGTCGGTTACCCCGCCGGTCACGGCTTTGAGAAAAAATGGCGTTTTCATGCACCAACACGCGATGGTTCCATTTTCATGATGAAATCCTTCATTGTGGATTTTTTTTAAATCGGCAGAGGGGCAAGCATTCACTAACTTTTTAAGTAGTAAAACTAATTTTGAAATTTTAACTGATTTACGCTAGTTGTTATTGTTGAAAGTAAAACTGAAAACGGTGTCCCGTGAAATTATTCAACAGGGCCAAAAAGTTTCAAAGTCCGATGTGCAAAAGTTGCATTTTGTGACAAGAAAAATACATAAAAAGATGCATTTGATTTTAAAGCTGCCCTGTATGTGTTGTAATTTGTTTATGATAGTAATGCATGGCGGCGAACTTTTTAAACATGAAGTCCACGATTTATACTAAAAAGTCTCCTCAAGTCTCATAATTAAAATGTTTTCAGCAGGGAAGCCTTGAAAATGTGTCTTTTTTTGCTAATTTCCAAAAGTTTTGCAATCAATATCTTCAACAGAAAAATTCAGAAAATTTCAGAAAAAATGTAATGGTGTTAATGATTATGTTTTTGAAAGCAAGAAGCATCCATGGTTCCTTTCTTTTTCTTACTTTAATTAAATCATTGCATTAAAGTTGGGATATTTGCAGATGATAACAGAATTTCAGTCCTAGTCTAAGAGCTATTGCTGCATGACTCTACCGACAATCAAAGAGTCAAATAAATCATAAAATATGTCATGTCATATATGAAAAGAAAGGGTTTTTCCTGCACAATTCATCTGTACATGTGTCATATCTGTACTGCTGTTTATCTGACTTTAATTTCATATAATAATGATAATTTAACAGATTTACAGTTACCTTAAAATCAAAGCGTATACATTTTTTTCAATTATGTTAGTGGTGAGCTGTTAATTTTATACTTATAATAATAATTATTGTTTGCAAAGAGTGTTGCAACAAGGAATCAGAAACACATTTAATTGGTTATGTAGAGGCATATGTAATATGTTTATGTTGTCATTATTTTAATGATTTTCCAGATGGGGCGGCGGAAAACGTGTTGGAATGCCTCGGAAAGGATCGAGATTTAAACATGATGCAGCATGCAGAAAGAATGCTGAAGAAAGGAATATGAAGACTGAGGAAGACAAGTTGTTGCAGTTTTGTACTCAGATCCAGTAAGTATTTTTCATAATTTAAATTTAAAATAATACACTATATTGTCAGCCCAAGGACTGTTATGCCGGGGTGGAAGTAGAGATAAGCGCCTACTTCCCAAGAAATGCTCCATATGGCTTCGTGTCTCCAAACACCTCTGACAGTCAAATCCAGCTCATGGCCTTCACGTGGCGGGCCCTGTCTTTGACTAACAGGAGAACGGATGCAGGCGGGTCCCTGGCGCCTTAAAACCAGCTGCTTCGGGCAGATGGGGCTCGTCAACCTTGGATGGTCGCTCATCTAGGAGAAGGACAACTCCGATTTCAAAACCCGCACTGCCTTGTGTGCGCCTTGGGAAAGGCAAAGGCTACGAGAAGGAAAACTTCGACAACAAACCCGGGTAGAGTGGACTCGACAGCCCAGCAAGGCAGCTACTCTTGGGGAGGAGGCAACCGTGAGTAAGAACCTCAACCACCGAAGACGGAAGACAGCAGCCAACTTGGCGTGGGGAGAAAATCGGCAGTCTACGCTTCCACGATAATATGGCCGTACAATAAAGAAATTGTCAGCAGATTTGAATGTAGAAGGGATGACCGAATTTAGGTATGTCAAGTACTCTAGCCTGGATTTATGAAGGGAAATGCAAGAAGGAGGGACTAACTACATATTTCTCCTGTTCCCAACTGTGAGACAGAGTTAAAAGCAAAGCCATACATAATAACAAAGTCATAACACAATGACAACAACAACACCCCACAGATGCAAATTTTGTGTGTCTTTTATTTTCACGGGGCCAAAGAAATTGTCACTAGGCAGAGCCTTTTTCAGTTTTTGCCTCGAAAGGACCTACTAGTCTTTCTATCAACACATTTCCAAGGCTACTTCTGTACTTGTTTCCGTCGCGATATAACCTTGAACGGTTGAAAACGACGTTAAACACCAAAGAAAGAAAGAAAGAAATCTGTACTTGTTGTTGGAAATATCAAGTTGATTAAATTACTATATATTTCCTTTTTATTTTTCAAACTTGACGAGGGTGCTCCAGCAGAACCTAGGGAGTGGGGTGATTTTCTGATTGAGGACTGCCCTGGACTGCTGTGTGCGGAGCTAACTGTTGATCCTGATTCATCAGGAACCGAAGATTTTAAAGATTAACTTAGTTTAACTGATGACAGGTGTTGTGTTTAATAAAAAAATACTCAGAAAACTTTTGATTCTTTGCTTTGTTCTTATTTATTGTGTATGCAACAAAACAAAAAAACACTAAAATAGGGAGAGGTGATAGAAAAGAAAGCACGCATCATCACCTTCATACCAAAACTTGATGACACTGTATGACAGGAAACTAATTTATTCACACACAAAAAACCAAAGAGCAGGCAGATGAATGCAGTCACAATGAATGAAGTATACGTCACTATGCATATGAGCACAGTTTAAAATTCACACAAGCATCAAAATATTTGCAGTACGAAAAAATGCACATGACAATGGAAAAGAAAACCATTATTCTGCTTCTGGACTTTTCACAGAGTTTGACAGGACAACATAACCAGTTCAGTTCCCAAATATAAATGCTTGCACTCCACACATCAGTTCACCTGTACCCATACACTGAAAGTACTGAGGAAAGAGATCAGTATGGACTGCCAAATATGTCCAAAACATGCTAGCCATCTGAATATTGATTCAAGCTATGTCTACCAGATGCACATGCTGCATAAAGTGACTGAACATGAATACCTTCAGTCCTGAACCTAAGGAATATCATTCATAAGTTCATGGTACCTTTTCCACATCTGTGCACCCTGCATCTTTATTATTGACTAGATGAATACCCGCTTCGCCGGGTAGCCGGCTTCGCCGGGAAGAAGTAGAGCCGAATCCCCGGCTTCGCCGGGTACCCGGCTTTGCCAGGTGAGTGGCGCAGGTGGCGCACCGTACGCGATTGACGCCACACGAAGGAAGGGAGATAAACGCGCAAAACACTGGAGAAGATAAGGAGCGTTGTGGTCAGTGACCTTCTAAAAATAGTAACGGGAATATGGATTGAGCGTTGTGGACAGTGACCTTCTAAAAATAGTAACGGGAATATGGATTGACGCCACACGAAGGAAGGGAGATAAACACAAAACACTGGAGAAGATAAGGAAGAGTTACTGGGAATGGATCTGGGAAGATGAACAGAAAAACCAAAATCGGTTCAGCGCTGCGCGCTGAGAGCACATGTTGAAAATTCTCATCGACCAGGTTGTGTCCGGGGTGTACCTGAATATGCCCACCAAATTTGAAGCAGATCCATCGAGAACTTTGGCCATGCATCGCGAACACACACACACACACACACACACACACACACACACACACACGCAGACAAACAGACACAAGTCGTATATATATATAGACGCATGAGTGAAGCTTATAAAGTCTTAAATGTTTCATCATCTCATCCACATTGCCATCTCTTGAGACGATACTTGCCGCTATGGCAGTAAGAGATGATTTCTCTGAAGATATATTAATATAGGCATCCTCTTCAATCCTTTTAATAGCGTTGATGAGCAGGTCCCTGAAGGTTGCATTGCTTAGGCGGGTGTTCCTCTCAGCGTCACAGCAGTCTCCCTCAACCAGTCCGTCTAAAACTGCAACTCACCAACTGCATCAGACTGGGCGTCACCGTTGTCAATTCAATGCTCACTGGCTGAAACAGAGAATGATAACACAACTTAATGAATGCAGTCAGGTAAATTTCAACATCAGGATACACAGCACAATTCATGTTTACTGCTCATCATGTAAAAACTAAAATGAACATGTTTTGTAAGTATGCAGGTTCCCAAACAGATGTCTACTATAACAGAAATCCCCATTCACAAATTCCTACTTCACTGCTTTCAGGAGATGCATTAATCTGTTGGGCTTCAAGGTCCACTGATAACACGGTTTTACTGTGATTGGTATGTTGGTATTCCATGCGATACTATAATAACTTATTAGGGTAGGTGTTTCAGTTAGCCTAGATATATATTATTATGATAATAATTATGAAACGCACACGCGCAGATATATATATGGAGTCTTACCTTTCAAATGTGGCTTGTTGTGCTTCTTGGTGACATGTCTTCTGAAACCGCTGATAGAGGCATAACTATTAACTGTTGGTGCAATCGGGACACTTGAAATTCTTTGCAGACGAACGTTGACGCTTTGCAGGAGGCGGAAGAACCGTTTCGCTTGCGATTTTGTCACTTTCAGGTTCGGAACCGCTTTCACATCATCCTCCGTAAATTTTCCAAAAATGTACTCCAGTGGCAAGTCGTCCCACTTCAGAAAATCCTCTTTTGTCGACATCCTTTATCCCACAACAAGCGCTAAAATGTAAACAGGAAGCCGAACAGAATCGGTTAAATTGTATCTCCGGCAGAGAAGAGCTCTGCAAGGGACGGTATTACACTACCGCGGACCGCCGCGGACAGTTCGTGGCATATGCAGTTACCTTTTCCTGCGGTAGGCGACCATCCTCGCAAGTGCAGTGAAGGAGTTTCCTATCTATCTAATATAGGTCTATGATAAAGAGAAGCAAGTGGTTAAAAACGCGCATTGATAGAGCCAATGAACAGGGATGGAAACTTGTAGTATTTCATCCACTTGTGGTGTAATATATATATATATATCTAACTGTAATCATGATGCTATTGTTGATAAGAATGTTGTTTTACACCCTCACGGTGAAACCATTAGGGGCATGTTCCCGGGTGTTACTCCGACTTTAGATGAGACACACAGGTGTATGTGTGTTTGGATGTAGTCAGCCACTTGCACTTACGGCAGAATGACCGAGGTCTTTTACGTGCTACTGTGGTGACACGGGGGGTGGAACATGGATACCGTTTCTGAGTCTGCTCATAAAGTTGACCGGTGTCCATCTCCAGCCTGGATTTGAACCCGTGACACTAGGATCACAAGTCTGACCTGAGCTACCCGGCCCCCCCCCTGTAATCAGTTTAGCTCTTGTGATTTGTTTAAGCATGAGCACAAGCAGATGATCTTACAAGCCCCCAACCACCATTACCTTCAGTCGACGCGCAGTGGTACATATGCACTTTGCTCTACAAATAGACGAGGGGTATTCCGGACTAAAAATAGAATACAGGATTTTTTATAAACGACTCAAAAACCTTTGGAATGAAATACAAGAAGAGCAAACGCTCGATCGAGTCACTTTCGCAGTTCTGAATATTATATGAGGCATCAGATGGACAGGAAGAAATTGCTATTCACAACACAATGAGTCACGTTCACATAAAATTTGAGCCCGGTCACTTTTATAGTTTCCAAGAAAAGCCCAACGTTAAGTTGTGTGTTGCCGAACAGAAAAGGCTAGTTATCTCCCTTGTTTTTCTGATAACGTTCGTAAAAGGCTACAGATGTAAATACTTTGATGTAAAGAATAATCCTACAAAGTTTCAATCACATCCGATGAACTTTGTCAAAGATATAAAATGTCTAATTTTTCCTTTGACGCTGACCTGTGACCTTGAAAAAGGTTAAAGGTCAACGAAACCATCGTTAAAGTGTAGAGGTCATTGGAGGTCACGACTAAACAAAATATGAGCCCGATCGCTTTGATAGTTTCCGAGAAAAGTCCAACGTTAAGGTGGTGTCTACGGACGGCCGGCCGGACGGCCGGCCGGACAGACTAACACTGACCGATTACATAGAGTCACTTTTTCTCAAGTGACTCAAAAATGAATAAAATACAAGAATAACGAGTTCAGAAAATTAAAAAAAGTTGAAAAATTGAGAAAACAAGTTACAACAAATCTTGCCGTTAACGCGATTCGAACCCATGACCGCTGGGTCAGTGGGCGAGCGCTCTACACCTGAGCCAACCTGGCACACAGTTCTCCGGGATGAAAATAGAAGTTCAACTTCAAACATGCATTACACATGAGTTCTCGAGCATGTGTCGACTCATCGGTTTCCAAGTTTCTTCGTTCGTATTTGTGTATTGTACGTTCTGTCGACCCGATGCTCCCGTTCACTTCGCATGAGTTTGGAAAGCAATCTCCAGTAGTGATAATTTCAAATGTAACTAACATTATGTTGTAGTCTGGCTCCGAAATGCATTGACCAATTGCCGAAAGGCGCTGACTTCATTGCATGAAAGGATTTTCCGTCCCAGAATTCCCCACGGATTTTGAGACTCAGAACATTTTGTTCGGGACGATGACGCTCTATGGCCATTTGATTATGTAAAGGGAAGCAAGCGGTTAAAAACGGGCGTCGACAGAGCCAATGAAGGGGGATACCAACTTGTAGATAATATACCTGTGGCATGAGTTACATAAATAAACCCTTATTTTTGTGTGTGAAAAAAGTGGAAGTTTAGCAGTTTTAACCATTATGTATTGCTATCTATAGATGAGGTGAAACAATCACTGCAATCCTTATAATTAGCTTGTGCAGAAAAGCACTGAGCATTATATGAACATGTTTGTTTCTGGGCTGATGGTGATCTTTCTTCCATTTTTCTTCAACAGGCGGTTTAAAGTTTGCAGACCAGTACCCCGCTCAGCCAGTGGTGGAGACAGCAGGGGCTTACTCGAACCTGTCTTGCTGTACAGGAAGGCAGTCTAACGTTAACCACACCTGGTACAAGGTATAGAAAGAAAGACATTTTGCATTAGCTTGTAAAGACTTAGTTTTCTGCCAAGAGCTCTTCCTGACATTTTACAGAACCGGTGACGTCAAATGGCTCAAGAACGCGGAAGCACTTTGGTGATGGTATTATCACGCTGTCCTTCCAAGTTTGAAGACAATGCCATGAGCAGTTAGTGAAGCATGGCACTTAAAACAGCATCAAATATTGACACATTTTTCAATATCTGAAAAGATCGACACCTACAAATTGCCATAGCGTCATTGCTGGGCAGAACTGCTAAACAATTATACCTTGATAGGCTTCCATTTAAAACTGGTTTCCGTATTCCTATCTGTTATCACTCTGCTCTTACTTTTTCTTTCACAATCATTTTACCTTCTTTTTTTGACTGGTCCCTGGACAGCAAACTCACATGAATGTTCTTTCTATCCCAAAAGCGATGCTTAGAATTGACTGATGTAGCCCGCAAGAATTCATGCATCAACTTACGTCAAGCAATCAACGTCATCACTTCACATAATTTATGGTCTCAGTATTTCGTGGGCCTTCTATATTTCTTACTTGTAAACTGACCCTCAAGGGTAACCGAGACTAGATGAGGTTGTATCAATGCGCCTCGCCATCAGGTGATCGTTGGCTTTTGTAATGAGTGTTCATCGAGAAATGATGACCGGTAATTTTTAATGAGTTGGGGCATTCGGACCAATCACAGAATCTGTTTCATTAAACACCAACTTGATTGAATTACAATCTCTTTGATACATACACTGTAATTGATTGTTCTTTCCACTGACATGTTCTGTCATTCAAATTGTTCGGGTTAGGTTAGTCTGATTTAACTCATTCGCGTTGTGTCAGAATTGGAAGTCCGACAGCTGTGCTTTGCGTTGCCGACACATTGGAAGTTACGATCCGATGGATATCACGAATTTTTAACGCTGACCAAGGGAAACAACCCCCCACAATAAACTTCTGCCTGTCTACAGTGGAACCATTCACTGTAAACAGTTCCTTCCCTTCAATTGTTGGGAATAATTTGATTTTTTTAATGGTGTGTGACCCACGTGTTTTGACTTTTCCAAGATGGCGGATCGTTCTGCTACAAGACGTATTAAATTACATATACTCTACCAACTCACATATAGCAATTTACCTCAGTTTAGTGCTAGGACGCTTGTACGCATCACCTTGGCAACAATGGAAGCAACCCTAAAAAAAAGAACGGCCTTGACCCTTTAGAAGGGCCACGTGACTGGGGCCACTTCCTGTGCCCGTGCGCATAAAGCGCCGCCATGTTATCATTCCTTTCCAAGCGTTTACATGCGGTGGACGGATTACGCTCGAGTTTCACAGCTCACGGTTCTGCTTTCCACTTAGCAGAAACTGTTCACCTTGGTTCCCGACCACTCTCTCTACCTGCGGCTGTCTTGGGTGAGATTATTCCAAATTATTCTGTTGTAATTTGTTCGGTCTGTGCGTCTTTGCCTAAGTTTGTCTTCTTTGTTTTGTTTTGTAAACAAGTTGACTTACTGGCTGTCATGTAACTGACTACTGTAATTCACTGATTGCTGAATGTCCCAAATCTGTCACCAAGCCCCTGCAACTAGTCCAGAACGCTGCCGCTAGACTCGTGTTTCGAACACCTATGAAACAAAGCGTCACGCCTCTACTCAAACAGCTACATTGGCTTCCAGTCGAACAAAGAATTAAATACAAGATCTGCTGCATATTCTATCAAATTGCCGCCGGCACGGCTCCACAGTACCTGTCCGATCTCGTGCAGAAAAACAATCCTGAAAGGGTTGTCCGCTCTGCCTCCCAAAATAAATTTGTCAAAGCTCCTAAGTATCAGAGGGACGATCATGGTGGCCGCTGTCTTTCAGTCGCAGCTGATCATATCTGGAACAAACTCCCTTTGTCTCTACGTCTCAGTCCATCTCTGCCTTCTTTCAAAGCAAATCTCAAGACTCACCTCTTCAGAGAAGCATTCTATGATGATGTAGTTGTCGCGACCCTGTGAATGTGCACTTTCGGATGAACAATGTTTACTGTGTGTGTGTGTGTGTGTGTGTGTGTGTGTGTGTGTGTGTGTGCGTGTGTGTGGACATGTGTGGGAGGGTGTGTGTGTGTGTGTGTGTGTGTGTGTGTGTGTGCATTTTAATTGTTGTGTATACTGGGAGTTCGTTCCTGTAAGAGCCTTTGGATTTTTGTAACATTTATGTTTTGTTTTTGGTTTTTGTTGTAAAGTGTTTATGATTGTGTTCTATTCCGTCAATGGCGTCATTCTGGTAATGATGTTGTTATTGCTTTTGTAAAGCGCTTTGTGTGTTCGAAAGCGCTATAGAAATCACCATTATTATTATTATTATTATTATGTCTGACAGCGGCAAGAAGAAGAGCTTAACGAAGCAGGCAGCTGCTGAGCACTCGCCTAAGAAAGGCTCTAGAAAGCCTAAATCGTCTAGCGTTAAGATTTTTGATCCAGCTTCTTCTAAATCGTTCGATGTACAGATTGATGCACCCTCCACTTCTTTGCTTCCCCTCTCCATGCCTACTCTGTCAGCGGAGAAGGGTTCGGAGGTGGCTGGTAGTAACCCTGTTGTTTCTCCTGAGGTTTCCTCTATTCTGTTGACTCTGAGCACGCAAATCAACGCTCTGTCTGCGGATCTCAAATCCACGCGGGAGGAGTTTCTCACTTTACCACAGGGGGTTGGAGATTCTTCTTCTCTCGCCAGGGTGAAGGTTCCCCCCTCGTCGACTGTGACAAGGGCTGACGTTCACCCTTGTCAGTCTCCCGGCGATGGGGGCGTTCCCTCGCGTGCTGTTTCCTCTTCTGGCCACTCCGGTCATAAAGGTATTTATGCCTCACCAGTAGCGGGGTTCTCCCGCCAACGTGAGGCGCGTTTATCGGAGAAAGTATCCCCCCCCCCCCCCCCCCCCCCTGTTGTACGGGCAAGGGGAGAAACTCCCGACCCCCTGCCTATTACCTTCCGTTCTCGCGGTCGGGTAGAGCAGGGAAGGGACCCGGAAACGCGAAGGGATCTGTTGTCGTTGTCCCCTTCCGCATACGAGTTGGCGGCGACACAACAATCTCAGCTTCCGGCCAGGGGGCAGGAAGCCGTCCGTAGGGAGTCACTTCGCGAGTATAGCATCCCGCATGTGGCTTCCGTTCCGGTCGATGTTCCGGTTGACTATTGTAGTCAATACGGCGACACTCTTCCGGGTAACACGGATGTGATGGACGGGCAGTTGGATTTTGGCACTTCTCTGCATGAGGAAGATAGCAATTTCCGGCTACCATCCAAGCTGCCTCATGCTCTTGCGTCGGCGGCGGAAGTGGCTTTTCGCTACTTTGAGGAAGGGGTGGTGTCTACGGCAGGTGTGTCCGTTCCGCCACCTTTGGCTTTGGGAGATTTCCGGTCGCCGGAGGAAGATACTCACTTCTTTCGCTTTCGGGAATCTCCGTCTGTCGCTTACGAGATGTCACGGGTCTTGGGCAAGACCAAATCTCATGCCCATATGCGCGCTGATACAGTGCCGCTTTTGGTAGCACATGGTGCGGCACCGGATGTAGTCAAGCCTTCGCTTTCGTCCTCTCAGCAACTGACTTCCGCTGTCCAATCTGGCCGAAAGTTTATGCTGAATTCTCAATCAGTCAACCTTATTGACTCGTTTGCTCTTCCGCGGGCTACACTTCCAGTGACTCCAGAATTAGCTTCTCTCCGCAAAGACGCGAAGACGGTTACAGTAGGGACTGAGCTGTTCCTTGTTCGGAGCTTACTCTTTTGTCCTTGGAAGAAACGGGCAGATCTTTACTGGAACTGTCCTTATCGGAGACAATCCAAAGAGCCCTCTCGCGGTCTATCTCTACCTCTCTTGTTCCGTTTGAGTTTCGGAAAGATGCGGTTGAGAATGATGTAGCTACTATGCTCGCTATGTTGGCGAAAGTGTCAGCAGAACAAATGAGCCTGTCGGCTAGGCTTTATGCACACTCGGTGCATTCTCGCAGGTTTGCTTTTCTCACTGGATCCAAGATTCAAGATAAGGTTACAATCGAGGCTTTGAAGATCTCTCCTTTCACGGAGGGTGCTCTTCTCTTGAAGCTCTCCAGAAGGAGACGCGTGACGCTCGGGATTTGGCAATCTCCAGGATCGCTCACGCTGGGTTTGTCAACCCACAGACCAAGCAACATGGTCCCCCCAAGATACAACAGTCTGCGTCTGCTCAGACCTCATCTTCGAGGGGTCGGGGCCGTGGTGCCCCTTACTCTAAGAAGGGTCCGTCTTTTGGCAAGTCGAGGGGGTCGGGGCATAAGCCCCACCCCCAATAATGCCCCCCCGAACCTCTAGTCCCCACAACCCCCACCCTTTGTGTCTCCAGGATCGCTCACACTGGGTTTGTCAACCCACAGACCAAGCAACATGGGCCCCCCAAGACACAACAGTCTGCGTCTGCTCAGACCTCATCTTCGAGGGGTCGGGGCCGTGGTGCCCCTTACTCTAAGAAGGGTCCGTCTTTTGGCAAGTCGAGGGGGTCGGGGCATAAGCCCCACCCCCAATAATGCCCCCCCCCCCCCGAACCTCTAGTCCCCACAACCCCCACCCTTTGTGTGGCGGGCGGCCCCTCCAGGGTCATTCATCGCTGGTTACTCAGGGTAGATTGTGGGGGTAGTGCGTTCGGGGTTCCGGCTGCCCTGGGCGGATGGCAAGGCTCCTCTGACGAGAACGCCTCCACCTTTTCGGCCTCCAGCCAACTCAGAGGCGAGGTCCGCCCAGAAACGAGCTCCCGTGCGCGTTCTGATTTCTCTGCTCGGGCAGACGGAGTCGATGTCTGCGTTAGGGCCCTTAGGCAGACTACACAAGCGTTCTTTTCTCCATCTGGTAAAGGGCTAACACATTCGGCTGAACACGGACAACATGACCGTTACAGCCTAAATAAACCGTCAAGGCGGTTCCCGCTCTCACACTCTGTCGGTCAGAGTTGCGACCAGGTTTTTCCACAGGCTCCCGGGGTTCGTGTCCCCGTTCCCGGACCTGGAGGCCTGAAAGGTCGATGTGATGGAGATCGACTGGTCAGGCCTCGTTGCTCACGCCTTTCCCCCGTTTCAGTCGCTGGGCAGAGGGCTGAAAAAGGCGGAATTGGACCAACCTTCTCTGGTGCTGATCGCCCCAATGTGTATCCGGATCTCTTGCGTCTCGCCGTCGGTCCTCCCATTCCTCTAAATCAAAGAAAGAGAGAGTGGTTGCAACCGAGAAGGGGAATCCACCACGACAACCCTCAGTTTCTTCGGCTTCACGGCTGGACACTGTGCGGGACTCACTGCGCCGCTCAGGCGCATCAGACTCCACATTACTGTTAGTTCAGAAAGCGCATAGAGAATCCACCGGTTCTGTTTACGCTTCTCATTGGTCTGCTTGGGTCAGTTGGTGCACGTTAAACGGAGTCAACCCTACTTGTCCTCGGTCCATACAAGTGGCCAGCCATCTGTCGTGGTTGGCATCGCAAGGAAGGTCTCCTTCATCCCTTAGAGTGAGAAGATCGGCAATCTCTTCTACACTAAAACAGTTGGGACACACCATTAATCTGGGTGGTGTTATTGCTAGTGTCCTCAAGGGCTCAGCGTTAGGGTTTTCTAAAGGAAAAGCCCCTTTGCCGGCCTGGGATCTCTTCCTTGTACTTAATTTCTTAAGGTCGCAAGAGTTTGAGCCCTTGCATGCTGCTAGCCTGCCTAACCTGACTCGGAAAGCTCTACTTCTTGTTCTGTTGGCCACAGCTAGGAGAGGCAGTGAGATTCACGCTCTCTCAGGCATTCCTAGGGATGTGTCGTTTGAAGCAGACGGTTCTGTAACTTTGCGTTTTCGTCCTGAGTTCTTAGCTAAGAACCAAAATCCTGGACAAGTTTCCCCTATTATTAGGATTCCCCCGCTCAGTAGGATTCTTGCTCCGGGTGATCCTGACATTGTTAACTGCCCGGTCCGAGTGCTCAGCAGTTATCTGACTCGCACGGCTTTGTTAAGATCTAAAGAACAAAAACTCTTGTTTATTTCACTTAACACAGCTCGTAGCAAAGATGTGTCTTGGGTTACCTTAGCCAGGTGGATCTCAACGCTTATCTGGCAAGCATATGATTGGTGGCAAAACCAGAATGGGGGGGGGGGGGGGCAGTCAGTCCTTCCTCTCACATCTGCTCGTACACATGAGGCAAGAGCTTGGCCGTCTTCCCTTGCTGTTCTCAAATCTGGAAGGCTGTCAGAAGTCCTCGAATCCGCCTACTGGAGGTCGGAGGACGTTTTTCTGAGCGACGTTGCCAGCCAGCGTCAGGATGGGAGTAGCGCTCTACCAGCTATGGTAGCGGCGGGGCAGGTTTTGCCTGCTTCTTAAAGTGAGTTTCTTCCCACCACCTATAGTAGCAATCTGCTATGTGAGTTGGTAGAGTATATGTAATTTAATCAAAAATTTTAGTAGTACATTTTCATTTGATTAATATACTTACCAACTCACATATCTGAGTCCCTCCCTCCTACCCCGCTATATATATATATAAAAAAAGAAAGGCGGTTTTTAAATCGCTGCAAAGGGAATGATAACATGGCGGCGCTTTATGCGCACGCACACGGGAAGTGGCCCCGGTCACGTGGCCCTTCTAAAGGGTCAAGGCCGTTCTTTTTTTAGGGTTGCTTCCCTTGTTGCCAAGGTGATGCATACAAGCGTCCAAGCACTAAACTGAGATAAATTGCTATATGTCAGTTGGTAAGTATATTAATCAAATGAAAATTTATTACTAAAATTTTTGATTAACTTGAAAAGAGTGCTAGAACTTGTTATTCAGGACGGTTCTGATCTTGACCTTAGTGATGATGATAGTGGAGATGATATTTTAGATTCTGGTGACGAGTTTGTGCCAATGGACGATGATTTGGGTGATGATTCGGACAATGAAAGTGTCAATCATGACATATTGTGTATGATGAACCCATGACATAGAAATTGTTTTTGTTTTTTTGCTTCAAAGAGGTAGTTTGACTGGATGTGAAGACAACAAAAGGTATGTTCTTTCAAATGTTTCATATATTTTCTAAACGAGCAAGTTTCAAACTTTGCAAAAATGTAAGGTAGGTAAGGTTATTTTGTGTTGTTGATTTTTATTATTTTTTTTAAATGGGTCAAAATTGTGCGCCGGGAAGGAACACGAGGGACAATTTAGACGCGCCCCGAATGAGTTAATTTGTGTCGATTTTAGTGTGTGAATTTGATTTTGGGGGGTGTCTGCAGTCTCAGGTCCACTGTGTAGACATTCACTCACTCACTGATAGCATAACCTGCCAAGGTTGTTGGGGCATTGCACTGACGAGCGCTCCACCAGCTGTCTCCACCTTTGTCGGTTGTGGGGAATCTTCAGGGTTGTCGCAAAGTTTTTTTCTTCCTTGTTTTCTCTTTCCCTGCACCGTACCGTGGAGGTTCATGGTCTTGGTGAGCCTGCCTTGTTCTTGTTACATGTCCATACCATCTCACCTTCCTCTTCTTGACAGTGGTCAGCAGGTCTTCATAGTGATCCACATGCTGAGTGATGGTTCTGAAGACTTCCTCTTCTTGACGGTGGTCAGCAGGTCTTCATAGTGATCCACATGCTAAGTGATGGTTCTGCAGCTTCCTCTTCTTGACGGTGGTCAGCAGGTCTTCATAGTGATCCGCATGCTGAGTGATGGTTCTGCAGCTTCCTCTTCTTGACAGTGGTCAGCAGGTCTTCATAGTGATCCACATGCTGAGTGATGGTTCTGCAGCTTCCTCTTCTTGACGGTGGTCAGCAGGTCTTCATAGTGATCCACATGCTGAGTGATGGTTCTGAAGACTTCTTCGTTACTGTTGTGCTCTGTGTAGGAAATGCCAAGGATTTTTCTGAAGCATCTCATGCAGACACTATCTAATGGAAAATCAAGCTGTTTCTTGCATTCTGTAGGGGAATGGTCTTTCCAGCAGTGTAATTATTCTTACATAAACAGCCTGAATGCAACGATCTACCCACAAATGGACCCATCTAGTTGTTATGAGTTTACTTATTTTGTGTTGCAGTGGATAAACAACACGTGGTGTTTGCAGACAGCCAAATCTGAGTGTGATTACAATACGGCCTGGAACTATCGCCACACCAGTGAAGATGGGCAGACTTTGGAATTTCAAGAAAGTGATGCAATCACTGACTCAGGCATTTACCTTTGCTCTGCTACTGATGAAAAGTCCACTATCAACAGAACTTTCACTCTGCTTGTTGTGGGTGAGACATCTAGAGCCAATTTGGCTACTGTGTTTTCCTTGTTAAGTGTGCATAATATCAGAGTAAAAGTTAACAGGCGCAGTGGCATAGTGGATAAGACATCGGCCTCCTAATCGGAAGGTCGTGTGATTGTTGTGCTTTGGCACTCGGTTACATTACTTTTAACCTTTAGTTTCCTTATTAGATTAGACGAAATTAAAGATAAACAACACCCACTTATTCAGTGTTAGAGCATCTACCTGACAAGATCTTTAAGCGTTCTGTTTCCTAACTTCTGTCATTTACATGTATTTAGTATGTCATTCGTTCTTTTCTTATTGTATAAACAGGTTTCCTTTTGTGTTTGCTGACACCTTACAGGCTGTGAAACGAACATCGCAAATATCACATTCAGTACACCTAGTGATGCACAGACGTCAGTGGGCAAGGATTTCAGTCAGGTGTGTCAAGGTGACTTTGGCTGCCATGGGGCTGTAGACAGCAGCACTGAGGCGTGGTGGTCATACCTGGATGAACATGGTAACCTGCATGACCTGAGCCAGGGGAGCCAGGGACACTACAGGATTCAAGAATCCATCAGGTGTCTTCTTGTTTCCTATTTTGCTGTTTTATGTATTTAACAGTAGGATTATCTTACCAGCTGTGTGTGTGTGTGTGTGTGTGTGTGTGTGTGTGTGTGTGTGTGTGTGTGTGTGTGTTTGTGTGCTTGTGTGAATGTGAAAATATGAGGCTTTCTCAAAAATTATAGCTGAATACATGGTCTTTAAAAATATAAAATTTTTGATTGCTTATGTTTGCAGCCAAGATGAAACAAAAAAGACAGCAAGACTTATCATTCGTGGTGTGAAAGAGGGAGATTTTCACAGAGTATTCATCTGTTCGCTGCACATGAAAGACTTGCCTCTTGCTGGATTCAACCTCACTTTGTCTAAAATAGGTACCGGACATTATTTTCCATTTTAAAGATGAAGAGTTTTTGACTAGACTTTGTTTCATCATTAAGAGCCAACAAAGACCTGCAGTGTATAATAAAATAACTCTGTATTCATCTGTCTAAGGAAATCATAGTAACAGTGGAACTTTTGTTCCAAGTATCTTGCTTCAGTCGCTGGTCTGACATGTGAAAAGTCTGTGACATCAGACGGAAATATCCTACATGTAGCGAGCCAGTACTTGGCCAGTATTGTGAGCACAGGCTGTATTCTGGTAACTCCGTTGCTCTAAACAAGTTGTGAGTTCAGGCTGTATTCTGGAAACTCTGTTGCTCTAAACAAGTTGTGAGCACAGGCTGTATGTATTCTGGTGACTCCGTTGCTGTAAACAAGTTGTGAGTTCTTTTCACATTCACTATGGATTGATGTTTGTAATTTTCAGAGACCGATGAGCGATGGCAGAGATATATTCCACTCATTGTGGTTCCCTCAGTCCTGTTTGGGGTCATCCTTGTGACTGTGCTGCTGACCTGGAAGATATGCGGTTCTCTTGTTGCTTTTAAATGGAGGTCTGTCAGGGACACTCTGCCTGGGAGAGGTAATAAGCACCTGCAAAATGTGTTCATGTGCATTATGTAGAGAGCCAGTGGCTGTGCAAATGCAAATTAAATTACATATTCTTACCCCAATTCTCATAAATGCATTGACTTCAATCTCACATGCTAGATGTCGAAAAACTACTCAAATTACCTGCCCTTGCAAGGGTGGTAACCAAGCTAAAAACAGACCCCATAGCCTTTGCTATGCCCTGTCCCACCTGGTTACCCATAACCCACCGTGCACCACATGAGCGCCGGCATCCGGAATAATCATTCTCGACTTTCGACGACACACGTCAGACGTGCGAAATGCGTCTGCTCACTTGGCTTTCCCTGGCCCTTGTCTTTGTGACGTTATGGGCTTGGTGAGACCTGCCCTTTTTATTGAATTGAATTGTTGTTTGTTAGCTGCTTGTTTACAGCCGCTTCAGAAATTTACTTTTCTGGTGGACTACGATTTCGGCCATTTACAAGATGGCCGATAGCAAGCAATAACTTAGGGCTAGGCAGGAAGTGAATAAGGCTGTTAGCCCTTTTTAGAAACCTCTGTGCGGGTCGTCGACCCTTCGAGTAGTACTGCTTTTGTAGTAGCTGTTCCTGCGGATAAGGTTTCGTTTTTTCTTCCCAGCCCTCCTCTCCTATTAAGGAGAACCAGTCAGTGTCTTCCAGTTTCAGGGGACTTAACGATGTGTTTATTTCTCAGCTGTTTCAGGCATGATCGGCCCGCCCACTGTGGCAGCTTTGCATCGTGGTCTGGTGCAAATGGCCAGTTTGGTTCAGCCCTTTTTTGCCTCTGGTGGCTCTGGGTTGTTCGCGAGCACCCTACCTGCCTCTGACCACTCTGATTACCTCCGGTATTTCTCAGTGTGGTGGGGGGGGGTGTGTGTGTGTGTTTCTGCTTCGCACCGTGGTCTGGTGCAAATGGCCAGTTTGGTTCAACCCTTTCTGCCTCTGGTAGTACTGGGTTGTTCACGAGCATTCTCTCCGTTGGGAGAGGGGGCCTGCTCCCCGCCTGTCTCTGCCCGCTCTCCTTGCTTTTCAGGAGAGTTGAGTCACAGCTGAATCGAGTCGCAGCTGTGAGAGTTGAGTCACAGCTGAGTCGGGCATGCAGCCCCCTTACCGTTTGGAAGGGGGAGTGGGGGGGCACGGTAAATCACAGCCTGGGCTGGTTCCCACTCTGCCTCAATGGGGGCAGGGGGCTGTGTCAGTGGCCCACCCTTTCCCGCCCTCAGGGCAGGATCGGGTGGGGGCTGTGACGGTGGCCCACCCTTTCCCGCCCTCTGGGCGGGATCGGGTGGGCGCTGTTGGACTGTCTTCTAGTCTATGCCTCTATTGTGCTTGCCCGGCAACCGCCCCCCCTCGGGGTGGGCGGGTGGTGTGGCCACTGGACGTCAGCAGGTGGACGGGTGGGGGTCGGCCGTTTACGGTTTCGTCTCTCACCCCGTCTCTCCCCCCTCCAGGGGTTTACTGCTGTGACGAACCACCCCCCTCCCCATCTGGGGCGCGGTGTGGCTTAAGCCAGTCAGCACAGCGGGGGTGCCACGTACGGCATTTCCAGGCTACGTTACATACCCCTCCTCTGCCCCATTTGGGGCAGGGGGCTGTGTTAGCCAGCATCCGTCACCCCACCCCTCCTCGGGGTGGGTGAGTGGTGGGGCTACAGGACGTCAGCAGGTGGACGAATGGGGGACGGCCGTTTACGGTTGCGTCTCATTCAGTCTTTCCCCCCTCCAGGGGTTACTGCTGTGTCGAACCACCCCCCTCCCCACTCGGACGCAGCGGCGCTCAAACCAGGCAGACTGGTTCTCAGCCCTGGGATGCTCCTCTCGCACAGCGGGTGGGGTACTGCTGGCCGGGCTTGGCTTTGTCTCATACCCCCACTCTCCCTCCTTCTCGGCAGGGCGCTGTGCCAACCACCAACCCCTCTCCCCCCTCACGTCAGGTGGGCGGTTTGGGTTGGCAGGCAGAGACTGATCACGCTTTTCACTCTCACTCTTGGCGGTGTTATCAGCAGGAGTTTTAGTGCGCTGCCTCCCCCGTCTCCCCTCCTTTTGTGTTTTGACACAACTGCTGGTTGGGATTTGGACTCTTCGGTTGAGGAGGGAGAGTGTGTAGCGCTGCTTACTGCTTGTGGGCTTGCTATGCAAAAAGCGGCTGCTGTGGCAGCTTACTTTTTCCCGGATGAGGTAGCGGATTCAGAGCAGGGTGTCTCTCTTCCTCCCTCTTCCGCGGATGACTTTGGGTTTACGCGGGCTTACTCGCAATCGTTTCGATTTGCCGAGTCTCCGGTGATTGCCTACCACATGTCGCAGCTCTTGGCTTGACCCGCACCTCAGGGTAGTGGTCTTCAGCCTACACCTTTCCTGCTGCTTCATGCGCATGGTCCTGCTCCTCCTTCTGCTAGCCAGTGGCTGGCTTCTGGGTTTCAGGCTGCTTCGTTCTCACTTTTAGTGCGGAATAAGATAGGTTTGAATGTCAAATCTCAGGATCTGATCCAGACATTTTCGTTGCCAAGGGCTAGTTTTTCCGCTCCGCCGGAACTAGTCTCCTGGCTTCACAAATAGACCACAGGGAACGTGGGGTTTCGTGATGTTACTCCTCCCTCTCCTCTCTGGAGGAGGTGGGACGGCATGGTCTAGAGTTATCTGCTTTTGCTGAGACTCTCCTCTGTGCTCTCATACGAGCCATCTTATCCTCCCTGGACTCTTTTTGGTTTAGGGAGGATGCCTCGGATAGGGCCGTAGCCATGCTGCTGGCAGCTCTGGCTAGGGTCATCACCGAGCAGATGAGTTCGTCACTGATGTTCTATGCCCACACTGTCTTCACCAGGTGTGATCTCCTTCTTTTACAAGGGGTTTGATTTCACACCGGTTACAGGAAGCAAGGGTCAGGCTTTTTTTGGGTTTTTGTTAAAACCTACTCAGAAGCCTCAGTCTTGCCCTTCCTTCATGGACAAATAGCAGCGCATTGATGCGCTCCCGGTCACAAAGTGGGTGTTTCGTTCAGTGTCTCCTCCCTCTCCGGAGGAGGTGGGACGGCATGGTCTAGAGGTATCAGCTTTGGCTGAGATTTTCCTCTGTGCTCTCACACGAGCCTTCCTTATGCGTTCCTGCAGACAGGAAGTGGCTCCGTTTCTGGAGAGCTATTCGTCTCTGGACGACCTCGGGGACTGGTTGATCTTTTATCAGAGTCAATCAGCTTGCCAGCTGCACTTTCAGATGGTGTTGAACCAGGCTTTTTGCCTGGCGTTCTCAGTAAACCAGGCATAATCCAAGCTGTCCCCATCCCAGGTTTTTTACCCGGGCATGCCGTTCGACACTGTCTCTTGGAAGGTTCGTCCTTCACAGGAGAGAATAGAGAGGCTTTAGGCTCTTATCACTGCCAGACTGGCACGAGAGCAGACCTCTGCGAGGTCCTCAACCTTGATCCTCGGTCAGACGGAATCGATGGCTATGCTGGCCCTCTAGTCTTCCTCAAGTCTCTTTGGGACTCGGCCTCACAGGTCTGGGACAAGAGGGTGGGTTCCTCCACGCGAGTAGGTGGCTGCATGGAATCCAATTGGATCGCTCAGGGCGTTTTCCCTAGCTTTGTTCCTCCCCGGACTTAGACCGCTTCATGGATGTGTCTCTGTCTGGATGGGAGCCTACATTGGCAATTACAGTCTTGAGGCTGTGGATGTAGACTCAACTCCTTGGGCATCTCAATTGCCCGGAGTTAGGAGCAGTAGCTCTCAGTCTACTAGCCTTTCTTTTTGGCTATATACAGGCATGTCCGGTTGCATACGGACAATACTTCTGTTGCTTCCTATGTGAACTAGCACGGAGGAGCAAGTTCTCACTCCCTGTCAGACAGAGTTTACGGGATTCTGATTTGGTTTCTTTCACACTAAATCAATTTCTCAGGGGAATATCTCCCCGGCCGGCTCTATAATCTGGCCGACTCGCTCAGCAGGACCTCTCAGGGCTTGCACACGGGTTGGGCCATCTGCATACAGGGCTGGAGGTTGTGCTGTTTGTGTTACAGATCGTGGGTTTTGACTCTGGTCTTGGTGCATGAAGCACATAGGTCCTCCACTTTCTCTGTGTATGCCCCTCATTGGCCTCCTTGGCCAATTGCAGGGTTCGTACAGGTCATGGAAAACCTGGAAAGTCATGGAATTTGATTTTTAATTTTCCAGGCCTGGAAAGTCATGGAATTTCAATTCAAGTCATGGAATTTCAATTCAAGTCATGGAATTTAACAAAAATAAGAAAGAAAAAAATTAACCTTTAGCACGCCAGCTTTCTTTCGAGTTGTTTCTTGACAACAAAAAGTATGCGGAATTGGAACGAATTACCAAGGAAGATCTTCGCAATGAACTGTGTATCGCGGTGAAAAAAATGACAGTTCGTCAAGTCACAGTGTTAGTGACGGTTATGAAACGGAATTTACGAAAGTGCAGATGGATACAAACAGTGGCTGGTCCAGTTTAGTGAAATGACAGGACCAGCAAACATTACCGATAATCTGCCTGCGTAGCAAATGCTTGACTTGCTTGTCGAAGAGACACTGCGTAGAAACTGACTCAAATTCAGTGCAAAGCAAGCCAGTGTCAAAACTGGCAGTGACAAGACGTAAAAAGTTTGCGTGTTCGGAAATGGCGACCTGTGGATCTAGTCATGGAAAATGTTATTGAGGCTCATGGAAAGTCATGGAAAAGTCATGGAATTTTGTTTCTAAAAACCAGTGGGGACCCTGCAATTGGCGTATAGAGCGGGGGTGCAACTCCTTAGCGCCCCTCTCTCAATTCAGGTGGTTAATCACCTCTGTTTCTTTTTGGCTCTGGGCAGCTTGGCCTCTTCTTGGAGGTTCCGGCGTCTCGGCTATCTCAGCTACTTTGGAACAATTAGGCCTCTCTTCTGATGTTCATGGCGCTTTTGCGGGCATGATCAAAGGACCTTGTTTTAAGAGGTTTGGAGGCGTCCCCTTGTTTAACGCGTAGGACTTTGTTCTTCTTACTCTGGGTCTCAGCCCCGAAGGGCAGTGAGGCACATGCGTTGTTGGGGTTTACCGGAGGATGTAGCCTTGGAGCTTATAGTTCCGTTTTTTCACGGGTTTTTCGGCCAGATTTCCTTGAATCAGAAACCTGATCAATCTCCTCTGGTGTTTAATTCCCTCCTCTCGGGAGGATTCTCACTCCGGGCGTTTTGGATTTTCTAACTGTCTGGTTAGAGTTTTAAAATACTTTTTTGATTTGCGCTCAGTCAATTGGAACTAAGAGCCAAAAGCTCATGTTCTTATCTCTTTACACTATAGGTGAAAGAGGCTTCTCTTAATTGACTCTCACAAGGTGTTGCTACTTTCATAGGACAGTCCTATGAGTGGTGGCGTATTGAACACAGGGGGGGGGGGGGGGGGGGGGGGGGGCGTTCAGTCCTGCCTCTGTTCCTTTACAGGTGTTTAGGAGTTCAGAGCCTTGGGTTCTTCTCTCGCTGGTGGTGTTCCTGTCGCCTATGCGAAGTTTTGCCAACAGCTCTTTGGAGGTCTGATGACATGTTCATTAATTTTTTACCTCCTGGACATCTCCTGCTCTTAACTTGATGCAGGCAATTTCCTTGCCCTCGTTAGTTTCTGCAGGACAGGTTCTCTCAGGGACATAAGTAAGTTCCCTCCGCCTTTAGGAGCAATCTGCATTTATGAGAATTGGGGTAAGAATATGTAATTTAATGGAAAATTTCAATAATAAATTTTCATTTGATCAATATACTTACCCAATTCTCATAGTTAATACCCTCCCATCCATCCCCGCTACTTAATTTCCTAAGGGTTTTTGAGAAATCTCGAATGATTATTCCGGATGCCGGCGCTCACGTGGTGCGCGGTGGGTTATGGGTAACCAGGTGGGACAGGGCATAGCAACGGCTATGGCGTCTGTTTTTAGCTTGGTTACCACCCTTGCAAGGGCAGGTAATTTGAGTAGTTTTTCGACATCTAGCATGTGAGATTGAAGTCAATGCATTTATGAGAATTGGGTAAGTATACACAAAGAAAAAAGCCAAGCACCCCCCTTCAATTTCGCAATGACTGATTTTTAAAGTTCTGGTATGGAAACAGTAAGTTCAGGAGCTCGGTTTGACAAATGTTATCGACAAGAGCAACTCTTTGGAAATAACATCACACAAGAAAACTCCAGTTTTTATTGGTTTTAATCGTGATTTGGTACCTTGCCAAAAAGTGACGTTTTAACCCTAAAACAGTACCTCTGATAAGTATGGAGCTGCAAGCTGAAAAAGACAGGTTTAGGTAAATGTGTCATGAAAAAAATGTAATTGAGAGTGCTCAGATGGCATACGCGATTCAAAAGTTCAATATCGAGTGAAACCCCCGCGTGCCCGGATGACGGCGTCAACCCTGCGTCTCATCCCTCCAGTCAAACGTCGGATCTGTTCACGGGTCACTTGCAACCACTCACGATGCAAAGCTGCCTCCAATTCACGCAATGTCTGCACAGGAGGCTGCAGAGCTTGTATACGACGCCCCAGGATGTCCGAAACATGCTCCAGCGGATTAAGATCTGGACTCATTGCCGGCCATGGGAGTGTTGTTACAGCGTTGTTCTGGAGGTAGTCCACTACTGCCCTGGATCGATGAGGCCTGGCGTTATCATCCATGTACACGGGTCTTGTGGCAAGTGGGTGGTTGTCAAAATGAGTAACGACAACAGGTTCCAGGACATGTCGCATATACTGATCACCCGTGAGGTTGCCACGTATGGTGACAAGGTCTAGCTTGTAGTCATGGGAAATGCAACCCCAAACCATGACTGACCCGCCACCGAATGGAACAGTTTGTCTGATGTTCCTGGGTGTATAGGCCGTGTTCCTGTGCCTCCATACCCTCAGTCGGCCGTCAGTGACATGGAGAAGGAATCTGCTTTCGTCCGACCAGTGGATCCTCCTCCACGTTCTCAGGTTCCATCTTTGCCGTGCCAGACACCATGCCAAGCGTCTTCTCTTGTGGTCATCTGTCAGTCGGTGACGCTTAATGACTCTTCGGGCTGCCATTCCTGCAGCTTTCAAGCGGTTTCGTACGGTCCTGGTTGACAGATGTCGATTTGGAAGCCATGCTCGTTTCAGGACGGTACTCGTTGAAAATGGCTCACGCCGAATTATTCGGAGAAGTGCTCGGTCTTCACGTTCTGACGTCACACGGTGTCGCCCTGACTGTGGACGGTCCTTCACAGCACCAGTCTGACGATGTTTGCGTACCAAACGGCTGATGACGGTGTAGTGGTAGCCAAGTTGACGACCAATCGCTTTGAAGGATGCTCCTGTAGCATGCATTCCTATAATCTGCCATCGGATCGCCTCTGATAATCGTCTTCTCGCCATGTTCACAGAGAATGTTTGCAAATTGTCGTCGCCCAGTGTTAAATACAGAAATTTGCAGCGTGAGCATACTGCCTTTTTTAACATTCATGGGTTGCATGCTGCACGTGCTTCTCACAGGCAGTGGCGACACAATCTTGACGCGTGAACTTCCCAACCTTATTATGGAAACCCATGTATGTCATTACGAAGAAAAAAAATGGTAAAACAAATTTGACTCAATTATTATCACAAATTCATTCGGGGGGTGCTTGGCTTTTTTCTTTATGTATATATTAATAAAATGAAAATGTACTATTGAAATTTTCCATTTAAGTGCACATACTGTACCATACCTAACAGGTGCCTAGCCCCGGGGGGGTTAGAGTTATCGCACCCATCATTTAAAAAAAAAAAAAAAGAAGAGTACTGCCCGTAATAGATAGGATTCCAGAAATAGTCCGGAATTAACATCCGGGCGATCACTTGACATCCGGGTATATGCCCACTTTATCCCCGAGTACGCTAGTACAAGGGTCCAGCAGACTTTAATTGTGTGTCTGTCTGTCTGTGTGTCTCGACTTAACAGCTTATTGCTGGGAAACTACTGGGCGCAGTTCGTTCAAAAGTTGATACACTAACTTGATAATAGGTCCGATTGATCGTATTAAAACTTCATAATGTTACCTGGGACCTAAATGCGAAATAAATCACAAAAAAACGACTTGGCGGTGGGAGGAATTCGCGGTGCAACAGCCAGCCAGGCAGTCTGATAGAACGGTGCAAGGTCTCGGCAAACCAAGACTATGCCATACTCGTAGCAAAGCCGCCGAATGGTACCGTAAACCAAGAATAGTGACGTAAGAAAATAGAATGTCGTCTTTTGATTTGGAACGTGACGTGTTTTAGAATGGAGATGTGGTAGTGTGTGTGTGTGTGTGTGTGTGTGTGAGAGAGAGAGGGATAGTTGCATATTCTGATAGTTGCAAAACTCTGTGTGCATGCACACGCTGTTTGTGACTGAGGTATATTGTCATTCTTGCACAAGGCTCATGTGTGTTACCATGTCAGTAAGTCCACATGAGTGTTATGAAATTAGGTAAAAGAACACATATGATAAAATAAAACTCACTTGTGTAAAATGAACTCCTGTTTGAAATCACAATTAAATTACATATTCTTACTCCCAATCACATATAGCATTTGACACAGTCTGAGATGCTAGGTACTGAAACCGCTTACCCGTCTAACAATTTAAAGGGAAGCAACCCCATCACCAAAAAGGCTTAAAACAGCCCTGGTAATAAGCCAGTACCCTGGGAGTTACCTCCCATTGGTGGATACTACATCACTTCCTCCATGAGCACATGGCCCAATCATACGACTTTTCAGCGTCCTAGAGAGAGGGTGTGTCTGAATTTTCGCTCCCGTGGCTGCCTGTTGTGAAGTCTTTCACTTGCCGGCCACGTTTTACCTGTCTTTCTCCCGTGCGGGCTCCTGTTGGTGAGCTCGTTCTTGTTTTGTTTGTTGTTTACGAACTTTTTCGCTTTTGTAGCTACTGGTATTTTGTCCTTTCGGACTTGTAGTATCAGTGGCTGTGTTGCGTTGTCGCCATTTGTATTTTAGTTAGCTTGGCTGACTTCGATATGTGTGGTGTTTAACCTGTGCTTGCCTACTCCCGTAGTTTGCGAGCTTGGTTAGCTTTGTTGTTCTTTGAACTGTTTGTAGTTACTGAGTTGTCTGTCTGTTTTGGACTTACGTTTTTTCAGTAATTTTTTGTCTTGTGTTTTGTTTGCTGTTGTCAGTCAGCTTGGCTGATTCTGATAACTGGTGTTGCAGGCAGACGTTTAAGGCTAGTAAGCCTAAGTCTTCCTGCTCTTTCATAACATGTGATGGATGTTTTTTAGTCCGCAACTCTCTTTTGTCTGTGATCTTTTTCTGCTTTTAGCAGTCTGTCACTTTTCACTGTTTCTCCCTCTGTGTGGGAGAGGGCGTTGGTGTCCTCTCTCTTGAAATCTTTAATTTCGGAGTTTCGGAGTTTGATGGGAGAGAGATGCGGCGCTCCACGGCGTTCTGCAGCGTCATGCTGCCGGCCGTGGAGGATGTTCGTTTCCTGGCTTCCTGGTCGGTGCATTCCGGTTCCGAGGAGTAGGTTCCTGCCTGGTCAGTTGCCACTTCCGCTGGTGGCGTTACCGGTAAGTCGAACTGGTCCTACAGCCCTCGTGAGGTGTCTGGACACTCCCTGCCGGGAGACAGTTCATTGGCGCGGGGTCACTCCCTGCTTTCTACTGGCGACAATTCCCCTTTTGGCGTCTTGTCAGTCAGCGTCGGTGTCCGCTCTCACTTGCCCGCCCTCAGTGCTGCAGTGACGAGTGGACCGAGAACTGGCCTCCGGGCTTCACGGCTTCCGGCCGCAGTTCTTGCATTCATCGTTTCCGCCCTCGGCGGTTGCGGTGTCTGCACTTCCGGCTTCGGCCGGATACGCTGTCCCTCAGTCGAGCCTTCCTTTTGGACGCCTGCGAGGGAGCAACAGCGTTCTACTGGCTGACAATACCGTCGTTTCCCCCCGTGGGCACGGACTTTGTTGACCAGCAGCGGTTGCCGTTTACGGCTGCTGCGTTTCTGGTTTCGGCCGGAAACATAGGTCCTCCCTCACGCGTCTGCTCTGTCAACGGTGACGGGATGTACTGCAGACTGGCCTTCGGGCTTTATGGCTTCCGGCCTCAGTCTATGCAGTCTTCGTTTCCGCTTTCGGCGGTTTCGGCGGCTGCGTGTCCGGTTTCAACCGGAAGCATAGGTCCACCTACACGCGTACGCTACGGCCGCGGCGTCTGGATGGACTGCAGACTGGCCTCCGGGCTTTATGGCTTCCGGCCTCAGTCTATGCAGTCTTCGTTTCGGCTTTTGACGGTTTCGGCGGCTGCTATCCGGCTTCGGCCGGATATGCTGTTCCTCTTCTTGGCAATTCCGTTTGGTTGTCAAAGAGGAAGCAACAGCTGCTGGCAATAGGTCCTCCTACACTTGTACGCTCCGACGTAAGTGAGGGGACGGACCGCAGACTGGCCTCTGGGCTTTATGGCTTCCGGCCTCAGTCTACGCAGTCTCTGTTTCCGTATTGTACGGTTTCGGCGGCTGCGTTTCCGGCTTCGGCCGGATACGCTGTCCCTCTTTCTGACACTTCTGTATGGATGCCAGAGAGGGAGTAACAGTGGTCGGCTTTCGTGCACCCTGTGCCTCAGCCAGGACGGTTGTTGCTTCACCTGGAGGGTGTTGTGACTTCCGCTTTTCCAGGTCCGGTGGTCGGATGGTTGGTCTACTTACCCTTTTTCTCTTAGTCAAGGGATGAGTGAGATCGATTTCCGGTGTTACGGGTTTCCGGTTATTCCGTGTTTCCCCCCACCTCTGGTGTTAATGACTTTGGTCAGTGTCCTCCACTGATCCACTCTGAAGGTCAGCTGTGGTCAGCGAAGAGACACGGTTGGGATTTTCGTCAAGGTTCAAGTCCATTCTTGAAGCTGCGGCGGAAATTACATCCCGTTACTTTCCTTACAGGAATCATAGGTCCCTCATCACATGTTCACTCTGTGTCAGTGCTGGGGTTGACCGCGGATTGACCTCCGGGTTTTTTGGCTTCTCGTTTTCGCATGGTGCGACTTCGTCGGTTACATTTCCGGCTTCGTCCGGATAGACTGTTCTTCTTCTTCCCGACGGTTGTTTGTGAGGAAGGAGCAGCGGCTGGCCTTCGGGCGTTCTGGTTTCCTCGGCCGGGGCAGTCGTCTCGTCACCCTTCGGGTGGGGTGGCTTCTGTCCATTCAGTTCCGTTGTCTTTGGACGTTTCTCTTGGCTTTTTCTGACTTTCACACTAGTCAGGATATAAGATGATGTCCTGGTACGCGGGTTTCCGGTTCCCGGTTATCCCGTGCATTGTTTCCGCCTCTGGTGGATGTGACTTCGGCGTTGTCTTTCGCTCGTCCACTCTGATTTCAGTTGGTGGATAGTGAATAGACATTTTCGGGATTTCCGTTAAAGCTCAGGTTCTTCTTGATGCTATGGCGAAAGTTTTCCCTTTACTTTCTGGAAGGTGCATCGGCGGTTTTGGCTTCCTTTTTGTGGTTTTTTTCAACTTTTTTTTATTCAACAACACTCATCAAACAATCATGGCAAACTGGCAGTGCACATATATGAAACAAGTACATGTAATACAAATGATTGCATTTCATGGCGGACAAAACATTACAGTTTTTAGAAACATCAGTACTCGAAAAGTTAATTTTAATTGCAAGGTTGCAGTAACAATTGCCCATACAAAACATGTTATTATGATTCATTGCACAATTCGTAAGTATGATGCCCATTTTTGAATATACTGATCCTGCCTCATTGTTATTCGATGTACATATTTATCCACCTGATGTGCATATGCTAATTCTTGTAAATAAACAGGAAGTCTTGGTCTTGTGTTTGCAATCCTGCATTTATACACATAGAATTTTGCGATTAATAAAATATGGTCAAAGCCTGCATCTGTTTTAATATTATCGTCATAGCCAAAAAGTACAATTGTAGAGTTAAGTTTAAGCCTTGAACAATTATGGCATTTGTCGCGCAAATAGTTCTCAAAGTCTACCCAAAAGGCCTGTGCGTGCTCGCAGTGCCATACATAATGATAAATTGTGTCTCTTTCGACTTTGCAAAAATTGCAAAGATTGCTCGCGAGCACGCCCATGTCCCTGAGGATTGAATTTGTCACAAGCACTCTGTAGTTAATCTTCATTTGAAACCACTTCAGCTTAACCTCTTGTATTTTCCTTGTTACAGAAAACACTTTGGGCCATACAATATCTTTGTCTATTAAACGTTCCCAGCTTTTACATGCATTGGGCAAGACAGGATTCCCAATTAGTGTTTTATAAAACGTTTTTGCACCTTTTTGAGCCATAAGTATGGCTGTGTAAGCTTTGGATAGTGTAGCGCAAGCACAATCTTCCAGAATAATGTTTGTCTTGCGTAGAACAGATTTTACTGAACTAATACAGCCATAAAAATCTAGCATGGAAACATGAGCATCCACTTTTTTATGTATCTCTTGAAGAGAAAAAAATTCCCCATTCTCATGTACAATATCTTTTACAAAATATATACCATTATATGACCAGTCCTTAAAGTGGAAAGGTGATTGACCAACCTTGAATTTGTTATTATAAAATAATGGTTCCATCAAAAACTCTGCTGGAGTATCAATATCAGTCTTGTCATAAAATTCTGTTGTTGCTTTGAACACATCTTTCCAGAATGGATTAACATGTTGATTATTTTTTAACAACAATGTTGGACCATATTTTTCCAGTAAACATATTTCAGGGCAAGTAACTTGCAAAATTTGCTTCCATTTTGGGTTTTGACAGTCTGATAGTACTTTTTTCATCCAGATGAGTTTCAATGATTTGATGTATGTTTCTATATGAGGAACATTAATGCCTCCATTTTGAATTGTTTGAACTGCCACTGTTCTTTTGACCTTGTCGTTTTTATTATCCCAAACAAACTGGAAGCATTTTTTTTGCAATTGTTGTATAGAGCATGTATATTTGGTAGTAAAATCCATAAATATACAAGTTTTGATAGTATTAACGATTTGAGCACTGCAATCCGTCCTAGCGGGGTACTTGATCGTTTGGACCAGATACTAAACAGTTTTTTCACTTCGTTAAATTTCTCAGTAAAGTTTAACTCCGCCATCCCTCCCAAGTCATTCGTAAACCAGAGTCCGAGGATTTTAAATTGTGCTGGATTCCACGTCATCTTGTGATTTTGCAAATATTGTTTATCACTGTTCCTTGTTCGGCCTAACCAGACGTTACAGGTTTTTTCATAGTTAAGTTTCAATCCAGATAACTTTTCAAAGAAGTTAAGTTCATAAAATAGAGTTTCATATGACTTTTCATCACCGTTGAGAAAAAGTGAGGTGTCCTCGGCGAACTGACTAACTTTCTGTTCAGTTTCTGCAATCTGAATGCCTTCAATAGCTTTATTTTCTCTAATTCGACATGCAAGAAGTTTTGCACATAAAATAAACAGATAAGGTGAAATTGGATCCCCTTGTCGACATCCGCGTTCTATTGTAAAAAAGCCAGATGCCTTACCATTGACCACTACCGAAGACCTTATATTAGTATAAAATGCTTGTATCCATCGTTGTATATTTTCCCCAAAGTTAAAGCATTTCAATACGTTGTGCATATAATCCCAGTTGACTGAGTCGAAGGCCTTCTCAAAATCAATTGAGACTAACAATCCTGGTAAATTGTTTTCTTTCAAGTAGTCAATGATATCGTATAAAAGTCTTATATTGTCACCTATATATCTCCCAGCCATAAAACCCGTTTGATCTTCATTAATTAGATTTGGTAGTACTTTTTTTATACGGTTCGCTATGCAAGATGATCCAATCTTGTAAGAAACGTTAAGTAAGGAAATAGGACGCCAATTTTTCAAATACTCTCAAGGTTTGTCACCTTTTGGAAGACATACAATTACACCCTCTCGTTGAGAAATAGACATCTCTGTTTTGGAAAAGCCTTCGTTTAAAGATCTGACAACAAAGCTACCAATTTGTCTCCAAAAAAACTTATAAAATTCAACCGTCATACCGTCCGTACCCGAGCTTTTACCATTATTCATGCTTTTAAGAGAATGAGTTGCTTCTGCAAGTGTTATTTCTCCTTCTAAGACTACTGCTTCTTCTTCAGAAAGCTTAGGTAAAAACGGTGTATACGTGTCTAGGTCGACTGTTTCTATCTCCCTTTCTGAATACAAATTTTGGTAAAATTCTCTTGTTTCGTCTAGCATGTCATCAGTGTTTGACAACGTCTGACCATTTTTTGATATTATTTTGAACATTTGCTTGATGTCTTTTTTCTAGGTTGCAAAAGTATTTCGTTACTTTTTCTCCTTCAGCCGCCCATCTTGCTTTGCTACGTAGTAATATTCCTTGTATTTTAGTTGTCCGTAAGTTTGTTAATGCATCCTTTTTTTTCTTGCATTTTCAATAAGTCGTCTTCAGATTTATTAACTCCCGCAGTGGGGCACTGCGGTTATGAAATTAAAAGCCCCTCCTGTTTTTGGAACCGCAGGAGCTTTCTAGTTTGCTGTTAGGTAGATTTTTGGTTCCTCTTTCCTGTCATGCTCTCTTTTTCTTCATGAATTCTTTTCTTTTTTCTGCCTTCTTGCTCATTCACCTGTATTTTTTCCAAAAATCTCTTCTCTTGCCGCTTGTCTCGCGATTCATGTATAGTTTAATCTGTTAGTGTTCTGATGTAAGTCCAGCAGTAGATAGGTTAAGCCTATTTTAACATACTGGAAACTGGTAATCTTCCAGTAGGTATTAATTTAGTTTTACTAAAGCCTGCTGGGACACAAGTAATGGGTTAGTGCATTTGTAAACAGGAATCGCTTGACAAGTGGCCCCCTTCATCCCCCCCTTCCTCGTCCTGATATGGCTCTGCTAGTCGGCTGGGCGTTAAGCAACAAATAAACAAACAAACAAGATTTATTAACTATTTTTTCAAGAAACTGAATTTCATCTTCAAGTGTTTTTTCTAAAAGTGCATCAGCCTTTTTTTTCTTGGCACTAAAATCTATTGTGGCTTTTCTAATTTCCATTAAAAGAGTATCTAAAAATAGCTGATCAGATATCGTTAAATGCAGATCATCAGTATCTATACTTTCAATGTTGTTCCTATCATAGACCAGGACAGAATATTGATCTTTGACTGCTTTGATGGTCTTATGAACTTCTTCCACATATTTTTTTATATTTAGTCAAGTTTTGACTAAATATTTTAACATCGAGGGGGAATCGAAACGAGGGTCGTGGTGTATGTGCGTGCGTGTGTGTCTGTGTGTGTGTGTAGAGCGATTCAGACTAAACTACTGGACCGATCTTTATGAAATTTGACATGAGAGTTCCTGGGTATGAAATCCCCGAACGTTTTTTTCATTTTTTTGATAAATGTCTTTGATGACGTCATATCCGGCTTTTCGTGAAAGTTGAGGCGGCACTGTCACGCCCTCATTTTTCAACCAAATTGGTTGAAATTTTGGTCAAGTAATCTTCGACGAAGCCCGGACTTCGGTATTGCATTTCAGCTTGGTGGCTTAAAAATTAATTAATGACTTTGGTCATTAAAAATCTGAAAATTGTAAAAAAAAATAAAATTTATAAAACGATCCAAATTTACGTTTATCTTATTCTCCATCATTTGCTGATTCCAAAAACATATAAATATGTTATATTCGGATTAAAAACAAGCTCTGAAAATTAAATATATAAAAATTATTATCAAAATTAAATTGTCCAAATCAATTTAAAAACACTTTCATCTTATTCCTTGTCGGTTCCTGATTCCAAAAACATATAGATATGATATGTTTGGATTAAAAACACGCTCAGAAAGTTAAAACAAAGAGAGGTACAGAAAAGCGTGCTATCCTTCTTAGCGCAACTACTACCCCGCTCTTCTTGTCAATTTCACTGCCTTTGCCATGAGCGGTGGACTGACGATGCTACGAGTATACGGTCTTGCTGAAAAATGGCATTGCGTTCAGTTTCATTCTGTGAGTTTGACAGCTACTTGACTAAATATTGTATTTTCGCCTTACGCGACTTGTTATCTTTTAAGAGAGATGAATTAAATTTCCAATAATTTTTATGGCTCGTTTCCTTTTTAAACTCTAATTGTAAAACTATTATTGAGTGATCACTTCTGTATCCTGGCAGGATGTCAGCATCTTTTATTGCAGAAAGCATGTTCTCAGATACCAAGAAAAAATCTAATCTACTCTGCTGAATTGGGTTACTACGTCTCCATGTAAATCTCAGCGTTTCCGGGTTAATTTCTCGCCAGACATCAACTAGTTCCAGTTCACCAGCCATTTCAATGACCGTTTCTTGCGCTTTTACATTATTATTTCTCTTGTAATTTTGGTAATCCAGCGCTGGATTCAAAACTAAATTCCAGTCTCCCCCTATAATTATGTTTGATATATGCAAGTCTTCAATTGTTTTTTGTAAATAAACATAAAAATCCGGATCATCGTTATTAGGTCCATAAATATTAGCTAACAAAATGTCTTTGTCCATAGTTTGAATGAAGACCAATAAAAAGTTTCCTTGGGTGTCTTTAATGACTTTCTTGACTTTAAAGTCAAAATGATTGTTAAATAAGATACAGACTCCACGAGACTGCGAGCTATGTGATGCTCCACGAGACTGCGAGCTATGTGATGCTCCACGAGACTGCGAGCTATGTGATGCTCCACGAGACTGCGAGCTATGTGATGCTCCACGAGACTGCGAGCTATGTGATGCTCCACGAGACTGCGAGCTATGTGATGCTCCACGAGACTGCGAGCTATGTGATGCTCCACGAGACTGCGAGCTATGTGATGCTCCACGAGACTGCGAGCTATGTGATGCTCCACGAGACTGCGAGCTATGTGATGCTCCACGAGACTGCGAGCTATGTGATGCTCCACGAGACTGCGAGCTATGTGATGCTCCACGAGACTGCGAGCTATGTGATGCTCCACGAGACTGCGAGCTATGTGATGCTCCACGAGACTGCGAGCTATGTGATGCTCCACGAGACTGCGAGCTATGTGATGCAATACAGACTCCACGAGACTGCGAGCTATGTGATGCAATACAGACTCCACGAGACTGCGAGCTATGTGATGCAATACAGACTCCACGAGACTGCGAGCTATGTGATGCAAAGTAGCACTCATAACCCCACTCTGCACCAATTTGCTTTTCAAGTTTAGTGTGGAAGTGGGTATCTTGTTAAAAATATATAGAAAACTGTTTCTGTCTAAGATACTGAAATACATCTCGCCTCTTCTGAAAGTTTCCCAGACCCTGGACATTTGCTGAGGCTATCTTAATATCAGACATGGCATTGAAGAATTACATTTGATAATGTGCAAAGCCGGTTGAAGGCATACATGGCAAGCATTGTTGATTTTCAAACAACGAACAAAAAACAACAAGAAATCAAAAGGATGTCTTACTGACATCAAAAAGCTGACAGACATTTTGGTAGAACAAAGAATGACACAAATATCTACTTCCGGGAGAGCACCTCTATTTAGTAAACAAGACCAGTTAAACAAACAATTTCTCTTTCCAAACACTTTAAAGTTAGCAACTGAGTCTGTTACCAAACCTGTTCAGAGCTGTGGATCAGCCCGCTTATGCACCAAACAAACATTTATACCTTATCTACATCAAAATTCCAGAATCTTTTTATTTTATGGAAAACAATTTACTTATTCACTAAAATAATTAGCACAAAACATATAAAAAGGTAAAAGCAAACAGACATACATGTACAAATCCATATCAAACTCCAATGTTCACAAAAAATCTTCTAATAAACTTCACTTTAAACACATTTCAGTCTCACTTGGTAACACATAAAACCTTGTCAGTACTTATATATAACAAACCATGATGTTTGCTATAAGAAAACATAAATTGAGGGCCAAAATATATTTTCTACAGCATAAATCTCAAACAAAAAAAACAACAATATTTTGTGAGTTTTAACACTGACAGTAGAATAATACCATGACACAGGCACTTCAAACACAAATCACTTACCACTTCACATTTTTATTTTTCTTCAGTGGATATTCACAACAAACAGACAAACAAAATTCAATTGTTCAAAATATGTTTATATTTTAAAACAAACAAAAAGGAAAGCAAACAAAAACGCATTGATCATAGCTTTAAATATATGTGTGTGTGTTTGCATGGCTGTACGTGTTTAATGTATGAGTACATGGGTGTGAGTATGAGAGGGTGTGTGAGCGCACACATGTCTTTCTTCCACATCATGTTTATATAGTTTATTAATTTTATCTGGACATTTTACATTGTCAAAACTAGGAAATAGTGGTAAAATTTGCAATCAACTACAAAGCACTCATTCATAAACATAAGGCATGGTTCTTTGTACTTGTAATTATGTAACTGTTTGCAGTTTGCAAGCACGCTGCGCTTGTTTCTTTTTTGGCTTCCTTTTTGGTTGTCTCTTTGGCGATGTTGGACTTCCGTTCCGCGAAGGAGGAGGATTCCTGCTTCCGGTTCGGAGAGGCCCCTTCTATGGCATACCATCTTTAGCAGGTTCTGACGTAGTCTTTTCTTGCCTGCGGTGGTATTCCTTTTTGTTCCAGTTCCTTTGCTGGTCTTTTCATGGCAATTTAAGGAACAGGCTTGGCCTTTGCTGGCTATGGCTACGTAGGCTTCGGCTTGCTTTCGTCCTTTGCTCTCCTGGGTCACCTTTTTTGGTTGACGTAGGGTTTGCTTCCTCTACTGGTTAGAGGGTTTACGAGAGACTTGTTTGTGTCGGTATTATAACACATTCTTGGCTCTTCAGGGGTGATAGGACGTCAGTAGGTTGGAGTTGGCATCTCTTTATTCTTCGGTCAGCCTTGGTGGTTTGAACGAAGAGCAGATGCTTATATTCTCGCTTCACTATACCCATGCGGTTTGGTGTCGGAGGATTTCTTGTGCTCGCACTATCAGTTCACGGAAAGAATTCCTTGATTCCGTTATGCACTTTGCTAGGTCCACCAGCTCGAGCACTCACTACAGGTCTCGTCTGGTCGGATCTAGGGCTGCCCTTTGGGTTTACGGGCGTCCGGCCTCAGTCGGTGTAACAGTTGTTTCAGCCATGGGCTGCTGCTTCTGTCGCACTTCCGGCTAGTCGGAGAGGTTGTTTCTCTTACCGGCGTCTTAGTTACGTCAGGGTGTTTTAGAAACAACGATTGACATTTGTGGTCATTGTTTGTCTGTCGCTGAGTTCGTTTCTGTCTTTCTCTAGCGATCAGACTTGTTCCGGTGTTTCTTCCAAACTTAAGGTGACTTGAGTTGGCCTCGGAAGTTACATTCAGATTTTTCTGAGGGAACATTGTCTTTGACTATGTAGGTCGGAGGAGTCATCCTTTGGTCTTATCTTCTCTCTCAGTTTGGCCAGTCCTCTCCTTCTGGCAAGGGGGCTGGCTAATGTTCCTGGTTCCTTGCTGAGGGCTCTTAGCCCAGCATCTTTTTTGAGGCAGCTGAAACTTTTGTTTCTTTCGTCTACCTGTGTACGGCGGGTACTTCGGAATTATGGCTGGCCTACGGGCGTCACGGCTCTTAGCCTTGGCCTGTGCGATTGTCTCCTGCATTTCGTGGTGTGACTATGGCATTTTGGGTTCCTGTGTTGGCGGATTTCTAATCTTTCTTCATCCTCTTACTGAGGTGAGTCAGAACGACTTCTGTTAGGTTGGGTTTCTTTTACAAGTCACCTTTCTTTCACAGGCAACTATGACTATGGCGTTTGCCTGTTGGTCTCCGTGTCTGTTCTGCAGTCTCTTGGACGTGGACAGACGCGTTCTGGTTTTTCGCCCAAACTCAGGAAGGCTCTTGATTTGATCTCGAATTTAAATTTTCCAGTTTTTTCCTGAGAACTCTTTGTCTCGGGAGTCTCTTGGCTGGTCGGCTTCACGGGCCTTTCCTGTATGCTTACCAGTCGTGATTTCGGCTTTGGGTTCTTGATTTGTTTTCAATTACCTACAAGCAGACTGAACTGCGAACACTATGGCTTTGAGCCATTTAGTTCATGGTTACTGGTCACACCAGACTTCGTCCGCTGTGACTTCCGCTCCTTCAGTTGCTTACGCCTTTTGTAAGTAGCTGTTTCCTCGTAGTATCTTTTTCGGCTTTTGCACGAACGAGTTGAGGATATCTGGTTACCATCTCTTTTGAGAGCAGCTACACTGCGGTTTACGGCACCCTTCTTTAGCATGTTTTATGGGTGACGATGTTTAAGATCGCAGTCAGGGTTTTTTCTTGACGTTTTCTTTTCTTATGTCACTACCCAGGAGTACTATGTTTCTTTCCTGTGTTAGATTGTACTCTAACGCAGAGAGGCAGTACGGTGTGCTTGGGGGGGTGAGCGTTTCTTCACGTTCTTGGAACTTTAGGAACGCTTTTTGAGTTTTTATCATCGAGTTGGACCCTGGTACTTTGTACTCAGGTGTCTCTCTCTTTCTTTTTGGGTGGAGTTTGGTCACTCTTCTCTGGAGCTGACCTTTTTTCTTCCACGTCTTGTCAGGCTTTAACATTGCCTTCCAATAGAAAAGGGGGGGGGGGGTTCAGATTGTCTTTCCCCTTCTCTCGGCTCGGGTTCTTGTAATCCAGGGCTCTTCTTTCTTCCTGGGCCGTTTTACGGTCCGGGGGGGAAGTGCTGGGCACAGCTTTCTGACTCTCGGAGGTTGTCTTTAGCAAGTCTTGTCTACGACATCCTAGCTGCCAATCAGGGATTTCTCTTTTCCCTTTCTGACTTGTTGGCAGCGGGCCAGTTCCTGGCAAGGGGTTAGAGTGAGTTGGATTTTCTTTCTCACCGGGCCCTTCCTGCCTTTTTTGGCAGCGGGCCAATTTCGGGCAAGGTTTTAAGAGTGAGTTAGATTTTCTTTCCCACCGCCTTGTTGATGTTATCTGCTATATGTGATTGGGAGTAAGAATATGTAATTTAATATAAAATTTCTCAAGTAAATTTTCATTTGATTAATATACTTACCCCAATCACATAGTGTAGGCCCGCCCGCCTCCCCGCTTTTGGTTTGATTTCTTTAAAGCCGTATGATTGGGCCATGTGCTCATGGAGGAAGTGACGTAGTATCCACCAATGGGAGGTAACTCCCAGGGTACTGGCTTATTACCAGGGCTGTTTTAAGCCTTTTTGGTGATGGGGTTGCTTCCCTTTAAATTGTTAGACGGGTAAGCGTTTTCAGTACCTAGCATCTCAGACTGTCAAATGCTATATGTGATTGGGTTAAGTATATTAATCAAATGAAAATTTACTTGAGAAATTTTATATTTTATCTATATGCTGATAAAATACTTTCCACCGTTTTTAGTTTTCTTTATATTTGATTTTGTACTGTTTAGATATTGTCTCTCTGTGGGTAAGGGCCAGATGCATAAAGGGCAAGTCCTGCTTATTCTACTACCCTCAATGATCAACACTTATCTTTTCTTATGGTGAAGCAGGGATTTGGAAATACATTCGCCCGCTCACCTGTGGCAAATAGAAATTGTGCAGGGCGATTACAAATTGTAAAGCACTCACCTGTCCAAGCACTCACCTGTCCGGCGAGCCCCAAGTTTGTCAACTTATGAAGTAGCTGTTTTCGGTTTTCAGAGTACAGTTGTTCACATATTATTTCAAAATATGTCTCAGTTGCCAATAACTTCTCTCATTTTCCTACTTATTAAATTGGTTTGACAAACATTGCCTTGAAAGTATGTTTATAGAAAGAAAACCTTTCCCAGCAAGATATCAAAAATGTTTGTGACTCGGCTTGTGAATGTAAAATGTGACTTGCCAGTCAAGCTAGTGGCCATTGTTGAAGTGTCTTATCTCCTGTACGTGTATGGTGTGGTGTCAGGGCCAGGCCATCTCTACGACGCCATGCTGCTGGCCGGGGATGACGACGAGGAGGGTGAAGAAGAAGGGAGGGTGATGAGGATGCTCAGCTCAACACTTCACCAAAAGGGATACAAGATCTACACTCCCCAATTAGGACTTTGTATGTCAAATTAATTCAGCGGACTATTAAAAGTGAATTCAGGATTTTGTGCGTATACTTTCTCACTCATGCTATATCTATGACCCTTTCTCCATTTAAGCACCACACAAAATGTCAGTGGGTTGAACATATGTGCTTGTTACACCCCCGGTATAGGGGTGTGTATAGGTTTCGGTCGATGTGTTTGTTTGTTTGTTTGTGTGTTTGTGTTCGCATATAGATCTCAAGAATGAACGGACCGATCGTCACCAAACTTGGTGAACAGGTTCTATACATTCCTGAGACGGTCCTTACAAAAATTGGGACCAGTCAAACACACGGTTAGGGAGTTATTGGTGGATTAAGATTCTACAAGGACTTATAGAGAAACATATTCATGGTCAAAGGAAAATAACCTTCTCAGTTGGTGGCAGTGAGAATGGGTGCAGTGAGAATGGTTATTTCCCTTTGACCAACGGGGGTGTTTTTCCTACCTCAAAGGAATTTCTTGTTTTCATTGACATGCTAATATTTTAACTAATTCACTTCTTATTCCGATTTCTATGTCTGCAGCTAGGGGAAGGCAGATCGACCACATAGAGGAATGCGTTACAGTCATCTTCATCCTCTCCTCCTACAAAACATCCAATAAAGATGATAGGTTTTCTGGATTCAGCCGGTATATCAGTGTGTGTGCAGATTATGATGCCAACATTGTCCTCATTCCAACACAAAACCTCCCTGATGTGGAATGGCACAATATGTCAAGCGACTACAAGAAAGTCTTCAAGAACATTCCTAAGCTGTTCACCATTGTCAAATGGCCACAAAATGGTTTAGCTAAGTTGAAGTGGAACATTTTTTGGAGCAAAGTTCAGTGTCAGCTTCCCAAAGTAAAAGATCCAGCAATAGAAAGGGAAACCCAGATCTCACATCCACTTCTCACAGAGCAGCGCTCACCCAGCTATGAACATGCAAATCGGTGCTAAGTTGACGTCTCTGGTCAGTGTCTTAGCTGGAGGAGTTCTGGGTGCTTTAGATTCTTACTCATGCTTGCCCCCTGCTTTGTCCAACAGAAATGTATCATGCAAGACAAGCATACATTAACCAGGATGCCTTGATGCATTTTTCCCAGGTCATGTTTAAATAAAACAAACTCTTTGAACTGAGTGACTGCACCAAATGACCTGTTTGAAAGTGTGCCTGATCTGCAGGCCAGTAAAAATTGGAAGACAGTCTTTTGGAACATACAGAAAATACAAGAGGTAAAACTGAAATGGTTTCAAATGTGTATTATGTATATTATTGCCACCAATGTTCTGCTGGAAAACAACTGAAAATTAATACTGATTCAAAGTGTAAGCTGTATAATGAACTGTGTAATGACGAAGATAAAAGTACAAATGTACATGTATTCAACACCATTTTTAGAGCTGTACTGTGGCTCAGAAATTTGGGATAAAGGTATAGAGCAGTTTTGGGAAGAAAAAAACAACCCAACAAAATCAAAACTTCATCTGAATAAATCATTTCCATAGAGCCAAATAAAATAAATAAATCATTAAATTGAACATTACTGAAGAAGATAAAAACAAATTGTAAACAAAAACAATGTTGGATTGTTATAATGCATTCATTTGTTTAAAAGAAAATAAGAGACTTGCTACGTCAGGATGTATGATGATGCTTTCATCTATGCGTGCAAGTCAATGAACTCCTAACTGCCATGTATGCAACAAAATGAATGCTGCAATTTGTGGGAATCCAGGCAGGAAAATCTCTGTCCTATCTTTGATTCTTGCTGTCCACTGTAGGAACTGTTCCACAATGACAATGTTAACATTCACACACTTGAAGAAATCACCCATACATTCAAACAATTGATAAAAACTTATTTGTAAATCAGTTTACTGAGGAAAAAGGTAGTGACATGTAGAAATGAAAAATAAAGTGGCTAGTGACCATACAACTTTTCAACGGATTAAAACGGGCAGGAAACTGTCTTTTTCATTGAAATTTTTTTCTCTTTCCAGATTTTAATTGTAAAAGTACCTTCCTTTGCAGGCAAAGCAATACGCCTCTTTGCTGATTAATCTTTAGCAAGCATCAGTACAATATGATCGTTCCACTGGGTACTATGCTTATAATGCACTTTATTGGGACACTTTACAGGAACTTTAAAACAGTTGTTAAAAAGAAGTGAATGGCAATAGAGAGAGAGAGAGAAAGCCAGAGTGAGTCAGGACAAAGGTGTAATAGAAGCATTGATAAACACTCAGTCACGTCTATGTACAGTGTATAAACCTATGTCAGCCAATAGATTCTCTTACTGGTAGCCTTCAAGAGGACATCAAGGGCAAGAGGGAAACGTGTGTGCCATCTGCTTGTGTGTACATTTGCACCCTGCAGCTTCCTTGTACATGACAGCAATCGTGATTTTTGATGCAAACAAAAATAAAAGAATAAATACTGACATTAAAATGCTACATATGCATGACTTATGGGATGTATAGCAGCTCTAGTTAATCACAGCATAGGAAGGTGAAACCTTGTCTAGCTGGTAAAACTAAACCTGCATAGAGTAAGTGAGAGGAGAAAAATATGTGTGCATGCTTGCAGTTGATGTACATTTGTCATGTACAGCTTCTTTTCTGCAAGTTACAAATAACAGATTCATAAAACTCTAGTCACAAACTGACAAAGTTCCCATCAAACCATTTATCCAATAATGTTAGACATAGAAATCTGTACAAGGTTCAAAAAGACCAGTTCTTTCTTTATTTGGTGTTTAACGTCGTTTTCAACCGTTCAAGGTTATATCGCGACGGGGAAAGGGGGGGGATGGGATAGAGCCACTTGTTAATACACCCCTTCGGAGTTTCGAGTGCGCATGTGCGGCTAGTCACATTTTTGGCGGCAGGGGGTGCTCCATTGTACCAAACACTCTGCAGTTTCCCGTACACAAAGAGCAGTGACTGCAGCATCCGTACTTTTAAATTCAACTTTAAATGCGCATGTGGTGAGCTGGAAGAATGATGTAAGAGATCAGTTTTGATTATGATAGGAATGGCTGCAGCTTCTGTGTCAGGCTTTCCTTCACTGCAGATTTCTATCAATATGTATTTATATATCTGAATGAACGGTTGTTAATCTTCTCTGCTTAATTTAGTTTAAATGTGTATTTTTATCATAAATTCAACGTTTCTCATCTTGTGATGGTATAGAGAAAGCAGATTAAAAAAAAGTTTTTGATACCTTGATTTGTTTGCTTCTTAAAAAGCTCATAGGCCTACCTTGTGGTTCATAAAAGAAAAATCTACAACACAGTAAAAATGTGTGCCCCAAAACAAACCAATCTGCACTTATAATTATGTTTTAATTAAGCTCAATTTGCTTTCTTCACTTGTTATATTTTCTCACTTGAAAATTAAGCAAAATGCAATTTTCCATATGCATTTTTAAGTTGTTGACATTGTTTCATTTTAAGCTCAATTCACATTCTTTACTGGTTTTATTTTCTCACAGGAAAAATCAGACAATGTTTTTAAGTTCATGTAAGTTGTTGCTGACAAGCCTGCCAAAGGTGAAACATGAATATTACTATATCATTATCAAATATAATATGTCTGAATGAAAAGTTGTTAATTTTTGCTTAATTTAGTGAAAATGTGTATTCACATACATTTTTTTGTTTCTCGTCTTGACCAGTTGTAAGTTTAGAGGAAGCAGATTTACAATATTGTGTTTTTGATTACTTTTGTGTTTGTGGCTTTGTGCAAAATAAATATTGGAGCCTTGACATTTGTCATAAGATTGTTATAAATGTGATGATACAGTGAAACCTGATTGTGCCAATTAATTTTTGTTGAAGGCGTTTTGACTAAATGAAGGCAATGAGGTTATTGTAATTATTGGTTATATTTCAATTCCACTGTACGACCTTTTTTCAAGTGTTTCAAAAATATAACATAACCAGATTTCACTGTATCGCCTATTGTTGGGCGTATTTATCCACTTAAATATGTGTGCCCTGAAACTAAAACATGATCAAACGAATCGAGGTGCGTTAATTCGCTGCTTGAGCAAATTACGTACATGGATTCGTTTGCTTCTTAAAACGCTCACGGCCTCCCTTCTGGTTCATAAAAGAATCTATACATATAATAAAAGAGAGTGTCTGTGTGTCTGTCTGTCTGTGGTCGCCATACCTCTGAGATGGCAAGAGGCAGGAACAAGATAGTGTGCACGTACACTCCCTAGGTGCCGCAGATGTGCACCTGGGTTTTAGTTTCTTGATTCATTGTTTCCTTTCTCAGATTATGGACCTCCCATTTATTGAATACAGCCTATATGGTGCAAGACCAGTTCAGTGCCTACTGTTCACCTGTAGCAAGCACATCATGCCAGTGATATTAGAGACTTGCTATTGCTCCTATGAGGGGAAGAAATGAAGAATGAAAAATTAAATGGACAGTTCCGGAAATTTCTAGAAGGTAAGGGAGATAACTGGTCACCTGTAGCAAGCACATCATGCCAGTGATATTAGAGACTTGCTATTGCTCCTATGAGGGGAAGAAATGAAGAATGAAAAATTAACTGGACAGTTCCGGAAATTTCTAGAAGGTAAGGGAGATAACTCTTTTTTGTCTGTGGTCGCCATACCTCTGAGATGGCAAGAGGCAGGAACAAGATAGTGTGCACGTACACTCCCTAGGTGCCGCAGATGTGCACCTGGGTTTTAGTTTCTTGATTCATTGTTTCCTTTCTCAGATTATGGACCTCCCATTTATTGAATACAGCCTATATGGTGCAAGACCAGTTCAGTGCCTACTGTTCACCTGTAGCAAGCACATCATGCCAGTGATATTAGAGACTCGCTATTGCTCCTATGAGGGGAAGAAATGAAGAAAGAAAAATTAACTGGACAGTTCCGGAAATTTCTAGAAGGTAAGGGAGATAACTCTTTTTTTGTATCCAAACAAAGGAGGTTAAGCTAATGATAATGGGATAGCGAGCGTCTTAAATTGCTACAGGGCTCCGCTTACTCCCGGGCGAAGCCGGGCTTAACTGCTAGTCAATAACTAAAAGTTGTTTTAATTTTGAAGCTGTGGCACTTTCCACAGTCTCACCGAGTCGAGATCCATGAAACTATCGTGGGACAAAAACCACAGAAATATCAAAGAGATAAGAGCTTACGAGGGAAAACTTGAACGCAATCGGCAATGTACCTCTTCTGAAGACCTCGTGTTTGGTACAATTTGCAATCCCAGCATTCAATGCGCGGATCATCTCGCGACACGAGATTTGCTCTCGCCTGAGACTCCGAAAGGGTGTATTGTTTCTTGTTCACAAAAGCACTAATCAAAAAATTGCTCCAGGGGCTTGCAACGTAGTACAATATATGACCTTACTGGGAGAATGCAAGTTTCCAGTACAAAGGACTTAACATTTCTTACATACTGCTTGACTAAAATCTTTACAAACATTGACTATATTCTATACAAGAAACACTTAACAAAGGTAAAAGGAGAAACAGAATCCGTTAGTCGCCTCTTACGACATGCTGGGGAGTAACCCGCGGGGGGTAAAAAGACCAGTTGAATGAGTGTTTAATACATATAACAACTGTTGGTATGCATTTGTATTTGAGTTGTTTTGATACTAGTATAGCTGATTTGTAAGATGCTGGTCTTATTAACCAAAGAAAACAATAAGTAATAAACTGTCAGCAAAACTGGGACCAACGCTTGGTGTTGAGTCTCCATGAGCTAGCTAAGCATGCCTAGTTGAATTTGCGCAAAACCTCAGCAAATGCATGGGTACTAATTTTACCTGACAGTATCCGCAATACCATATTGTCAGAATCCTGAACGCATTGGATTGCACAAAAATGTTACGGTTTAATGCACAATAATTGCATGTTTAGTCTCCATAGACACAAAAAAGGCAAACAGTTGATTGTACATGTCATTCAGTGACCCAAAGCCATGAAGTTTCTTCTGGTAATGGGCTTTCCTGGTTTGTGTTTTGTAACCACATATACAAGGCCTTACACAAAAACTGTGCTGTCATCAGTCACTAAGAGTAACACTGGAGACTGAATTTGGTGTTGTAAACTCATGTAAAAAGGTGTATTTCATTCTAGGACCTGTGAGACCAAGGTGCATATGTAACCATGCTAAACGAAGAGCCTACACCTGGGAGACAGGAAGTTGAGGAGCAGCGTTGATCTCCTGCAGGGGGAGCTGCATCCTGTGGGGGTTGATAGTCACCGACTTGGTGCAGTTGTACGTCTTGTAAATCCCCACCAGCCTGTCCGCCAGCTCAAACATGTTGTTTCGCAGCGAGATTATGATGAACTGCGCGTTCTTTGTCCTCTCCTGAAACACACAAGTGTTGCATAAGTGGTACATTATCCTCAACCACGGACAGACATCTTGTATGCTAGGCAGCAAGGGGCACTTAAGGGGAGGTGGCATGAAAACTAAAAACTTACTGTTTGCATTTTTGGGGACAATATTTTGATGCATTTTGAAGCATAAAAGCATAACAAGTCACTTTCATGCTCATTTTTGACTCACATGCGAAGCAAAAGTGAGTCTATGTACTCACCCGAGTCGTCCGTCCGTCCGACCCCCCCGTCCGTCCGGAAAACTTTAACGTTGGATATTTCTTGGACACTATTCAGTCTATCAGTACCAAATTTGGCAAGATGGTGTATGATGACAAGGCCCCAAAAAACATACATAGCATCTTGACCTTGCTTCAAGGTCAAGGTCGCAGGGGCCATAAATGTTGTCTAAAAAAACAGCTATTTTTCACATTTTCCCCATTTTCTCTGAAGTTTTTGAGATTCAATACCTCACCTATATATGATATATAGGGCAAAGTAAGCCCCATCTTTTGATACCAGTTTGGTTTACCTTGCTTCAAGGTCAAGGTCACAGGAGCTCTTCAAAGTTGGATTGTATACATATTTTGAAGTGACCTTGACCCTGAACTATGGAAGATAACTGTTTCAAACTTAAAAATTATGTGGGGCACATGTTATGCTTTCATCATGAGACACATTTGGTCACATATGATCAAAGTCAAGGTCACTTTGACCCTTATGAAATGTGACCAAAATAAGGTAGTGAACCACTAAAAGTGACCATATCTCATGGTAGAAAGAGCCAATAAGCACCATTGTACTTCCTATGTCTTGAATTAACAGCTTTGTGTTGCATGACCTTGGATGACCTTGACCTTGGGTCAAGGTCACATGTATTTTGGTGGAAAAATGTGTAAAGCAGTTCTTAGTGTATGATGTCATTGCTAGGTTTAGCTGAAGGTTTGTTTGTTTGTTTATTTGTTGCTTAACGTCCAGCCGACTACGCAGAGCCATATCAGGACGAGGAAGGGGGGGATGAAGGGGGCCACTTGTCAAGCGATTCCTGTTTACAAATGCACTAACCCATTACTTGTGTCCCAGCAGGCTTTAGTAAAACTAAATTAATACCTACTGGAAGATTACCAGTTTCCAGTATGTTAAAATAGGCTTAACCTATCTACTGTTGGACTTACATCAGAACACTAACAGATTAAACTATACATGAATCGCGAGACAAGCGGCAAGAGAAAAGATTTTTGGAAAAAATACAGGTGAATGAGCAAGAAGGCAGAAAAAAGAAAAGAATTCATGAAGAAAAAGAGAGCATGACAGGAAAGAGGAACCAAAAATCTACCTAACAGCAAACTAGAAAGCTCCTGCGGTTCCAAAAACAGGAGGGGCCTTTAATTTCATAACCGCAGTGCCCCACTGCGGGATTAGCTGAAGGTCAAGGTCATGTAAAGGTCAAGGTCAAGCATGTGAGTCGTATGGGCTTTGCCCTTCTTGTTAGAACTAGCACCAATATAGCTCTTTCTCACTAGCGAGGCCGGAGGTGTGCACGAGTTTCGTCCCTTTGGTTCGGTAAGTTCCGGTTAAGATAGAGGCGGCAGTCGAGCGCATGAACGTGAAAGAATTGAAAGATTTTCTTCGGAAACATGGCCAACTTGTCAGTGGAAAAAAAGAAGAATTAGTGCGCAGAGCAAGAGGCACGTTTCAGCTGCGAAAAGATGGCAAGGATGCTATCGATAATGCTGTGGAAACAAATGATTCAAGTTAGCATTTGACAGACCACTTCGACTGTCAGTGTCACGAACTTGTAGCCTATGTGTTAAATGTTATCAATAATTATTGAGCACACGCGGAATTTGTGCGTGAATCAGTGAGTCCTTTTGATGCTTGGTAGTCATGCATTTATTGTTGTTAACTGGATGTGCGTGTTGTCTAAGGCTAATGTCAGACGGAGCTCGCAAAACACGAAACAAAAGCCGAACAAAAGCAAAACAACACACAAAAGCACCATGTTTTGCTTTTGTTCGGCTTTTGTTTCGTGTTTTGCGAGCTCCATCTGACATTAGCCTAAGAGCAGTTTCACATTACCAGTTCATGGCTCTTTAATGTTACTTCAGTTGTTTTACTTTACATTGTTTACCAACTTTGTTAAACTGCTATTGTTTGTATATGTTTTAGATAAATAAAACCCAAACTGTATCAACTGCGTCTGTTGAAGTGTGTGTGATTATCTGTAAAACAAGTCATTCATCAAGCTTCAGATTCATCATGTCTTTATTCTTTGAATACATATATAATTATGTAATACCATAGGTCCCTGATAATACACTGCATTGTCGTTCCTCGGCAAATATTTCAGCCAACTGTGAATAAAAAACAAAATGTAATCACACACAGGTAATAAATATTTTTCCCTTAAAAACATAAAAAGCATAGATACACACCACACAAACCCTATTTATAATTTCATGTACATAATCCCACGTTACAAAATAGTGCACTCCTTACAACACACGCTCACACCTGGTTGGTTTGCGTTCAACTTCTCAGACATATTCAGGCATGAAAATTCTCCGTATTTTCCGTATTTTCCGTATTTTTGAAAAAAATAAACCGTATTTTTTTTATTTTCCGTATTTTTCCTTTTTTTTTGAAATTTTTTTAATTTTTTTTTTCTTTTTTTCCTCCTAGTCATAGTTATAGTAAAATAGTTTTGGGGCCATGTTTGAATCTAATTTTAAGGCTCAGATAGCCCCAGATTGCACCAAATTGCACCCTTGAAAAAAAAAATTCCGGGGGGGCATGCCCCCGGACCTCCCTAGAAGTCTTGGCGCTTTGCGCCTGCGAAACTTGGCGCTACGCGCCTTCGAATTTTGTTTTCAGTATTTTTTTTTCAGTTTTCATGCCTGATATTTTAACTGGATACAAAAATTTGGAGTACAAACCAGCATCAGTTTTCATGCATACTAGTTTTATAATTTCTGTCTTCCATGCATTGGGAATGTAAGCATCAATGAGTGACATACACAGAGTCAATGACTGAGACTTATAGTGACACTAGAGACTACAGTCATACTGAGACACGGCAGTCCTTCTTACAGCTCATGTGCCTGTTACTGTTTCACACAGACAAGAGCAAAATGCACTAATGATTGAAGGAAGTATGTTGTACAACAACATTCTTTTACACTTTTATGTACATGAACAAATAATACCCATCTGATTAACTAGACGAGAAAGTCACTCTGTCAAGTTGCACAAAATCTTGTCATTTTCTAAAAGAAAGAGTAACACGTAGGCGCTGCTCCCAAGCTCTTTTCAGTTGCTTGTTTGTTGGAAGTTTATGTAGCCTGACAACTCTTCCTTCAATAATTTTTCCACGATAGTTATGGCAAATGACACAGTACTGCTTTCCACCACCACACACTCTGAGCGAGCTTTCTTTCAGTGCAGACGCCATGATGTAGAAGATACCGGAACTAACCCAGCGTTTCTCCTTCGTTGAAGAGCATGGAAAGATAACTCGTACTTGACTAGAAGTGAGAAAGAGCTATGCTTTGAAAAAACAATGAATTTTTTCAAAAAAGTCACCAAAAGTGACATTATGCTGTGGCTCTTTATTAAAAAATCGTTGAAGACCCTTGTAGAACTATTATAATTGCTTGTCCATTTTATTGAATGTGTTTTTATCCGTCATATCCACTTTGCCATTATGTAACTGCTATGCATTGCATGACAAAATTTAAAAATAAAATTGCCTGAATAAAACATTTTTGAAGAAAACAAATCGTTGAAGCTGCAGGTTTGAAATTTGTCATAATGTGTTCACCAGTAGCTATTACCCGTAGTGACATGGCATTTTGACCAATTTCATTTCCAGACCCGGTTCAGAGGCATGCGATGAGGAAAGATACAAATCAGACCTGCATTTCAGTTACAGAAAATCAACAAGATTTTTTTTCTCTACAAATCGGTCCTGTCGTTACATGGTCAGATCACTGCTTGTTATTGCAAATCAAACAAGAAGAGCAAACGCTCGATCGAGTCACTTTCGCAGTTCTGAATATTATATGAGGCATCAGATGGACAGGAAGAAATTGCTATTCACAACACAATGAGTCACGTTCACATAAAATTTGAGCCCGGTCACTTTTATAGTTTCCGAGAAAAGCCCAACGTTAAGTTGTGTGTTGCCGAACAGAAAAGGCTAGTTATCTCCCTTGTTTTTCTGATAACGTTCGTAAAAGGCTACAGATGTAAATACTTTGATGTAAAGAATAATCCTACAAAGTTTCAATCACATCCGATGAACTTTGTCAAAGATATAAAATGTCTAATTTTTCCTTTGACGCTGACCTGTGACCTTGAAAAAGGTCAAAGGTCAACGAAACCATCGTTAAAGTGTAGAGGTCATTGGAGGTCACGACTAAACAAAATATGAGCCCGATCGCTTTGATAGTTTCCGAGAAAAGTTTGTCAAAGATATAAAATGTCTAATTTTTCCTTTGACGCTGACCTGTGACCTTGAAAAAGGTCAAAGGTCAACGAAACCATCGTTAAAGTGTAGAGGTCATTGGAGGTCACGACTAAACAAAATATGAGCCCGATCGCTTTGATAGTTTCCGAGAAAAGTCCAACGTTAAGGTGGTGTCTACGGACGGCCGGCTGGACGGCCGGACGGCCGGACGGACAGACTAACACTGACCGATTACATAGAGTAACTTTTTCTCAAGTGACTCAAAAATCATCCAATAACAAACGTTCCAACAACCTACCTTTCTTGTTTGTTGATTTTGTTATTGCAAAACAAAAAATGATAAGTCTTCCTAGCCCTGAAAGTCCAACAAATAGTGTACTCGCCTTTGGCTAGGGATTCTGAACATTTACTAGCAAGAGAGCAAACTTTACTAGCAAAACCAACAGTTTGTTTCAGCAACTTTACTCGCATTTGGCAAGTAGATGAACATTTCTACTCGCCAGTTACATGTTTTGCGAGTAAAATTCTTGCCATTTTCAGACCTGCTACCTTTGTAGATCCAATGTAATCACCATGCTCGTCATGTAACTTGCCTTGAAAATCACATTCTGAGAAAATTGCATTTGAAAGTTTGTAAAGTATTTTGCTGCGCACAGTGAAGACAGATTAAGAGTATGAGTGCATTTGGGTACTTTTCAATAACATTTTCCAATACTCCAAGTACTCTTCACAATCCCCTATCAGTCCAACGTTGCACATATTGACATCAAACTGATGCTACACTCTATGAAACATCAAGTACAGTAAATACGATGAGCTGGCAATTATATAAGACGTTTGGAATTTCACTTGCAACTCTGGATGTTCTCAGTCTCATCGCAAAAGCAGACACATGGTTTCTGTCTAATTAGTGTTCCCATCACATAAAACTGATGGAGTTTCAACCCAAAATCGCTTCGAAGTAGGCGGTATTTCTTCCATAACACATGCAGCTATCGGTAGGAAGTCAGACTTCTGCCAAAATAAACTCTAGACTGAATGCTTCCCTGACAATTTCAAGGGGTACAATGATCTAGAGGGAGACAAGAATATCAAGTTCTTATAAGTAAAGCAGATTTTGGATGAAATCGGATAGATTTTACAACAAAAAATCGATTCGCTCGATCTGCAGCAAGTTGTACCTTCCTCTACCTCTTGCATGAAGTATTCCTGCAGAATTTAGTTTTGAGAGGCAGAGTTGAGAGGAAACAGCGCTGTTTGAGACGTTGAAGCGACGTCGAAAAACGTTCGCGTGTGTATGCGGATATGGTGTGCACGCATGAGCAGAACGACTTCTGGGTTGAAATTTATTGGTAATGACCAATAAGCGAATAGATTTTGAAAGGTTCAAGGTCACTCTTCCAAATATGGAACATTTGAATGTGAAAGCACTCACTTTGCAAATCATCACTTTATTGCAAAAAAGAGGATGAAATTGACAAAATAAACATCATGCAACTATTCTAGGGTGTTCAAAGTACCTAAATATGTATGTATGTATGGGGAGATTTATATAGCGCTTGACGTTCTCTAAGCGCTTTACATATTAATTTCTGCCGTGTGAGATGGAATTTTTTACACAATATATCACGCATTCACATCGGCCAGCAAACCTCAAGCCTATTAGGGCGAGCATTCACCTTTCACGGCCTTTATTCCAAGTCACACGGGTATTTGGTGGACATTTTTATCTATGTCTATACAATTTTGCCAGTCGTGGGATCTTTAACGTGCACACCCCAATGTAGTGTACACGAAGGGACCTCGGTTTTTCGTCTCATCCGAAAGACTAGCACTTGAACCCACCACCTAGGTTAGGAAAGGGGGGAGAAAATTGCTAACGCCTTGACCCAGGGTCGAACTCGCAACCTCTCGCTTCCGAGGCAAGTGCGTTTACCACTCGGCCACCCAGACCACTGAATATGCTGAAAAACCAAATCACACCATGGAACGATTTTGGATGAAAATTCCGTGCCAACTCTTCCCTTAAAATTACCGTGTCACCTCTTCCCTTAAAATTACCGTGGAGCATTATCTGAAGTGCTTGCAGCAAACATTTTGTCAAAAGTGAGGCTCCAAGAAACACTTCACAGGTTACAGATACATACACATGATCGATACACTCAATGCCAAAGAAAAATTATTATCTGCAGTTCTTTGTTGCAAATTCAACTTGTGTGCTAACAAAAAGCCCACCAAAGAGAATGTGATCAACAACTAGACATTCTTTGTGTTACTTCGATCATCTCACACATGCTGTGCACCGAGGTCACTATGTTGAATGTTTAAACACAAATTCTACAGGTGTCCCCTTAAATCTACCAGAAACACATGACAAATACACATCTCTTGAGGCAGCTATTTGCTGTCTTCACTGCTTATACTTTTTACAGCTCAAAGTCAGACAATAATCACATGAAGATGATTAGTGACTTGCAAAATGACTAAGACAGAATACTCCACAGTTAAATTGATGTAATTATATTGAACAATTGCTTTTACAAATTTTTTTTAGAACAAAGGATGTCATAAAAAGACTGACAAACCTTGATGTAGTTGGCAACAATGGAGACATTCTTGAAGTCAAGAGCAGCATCTATCTCATCCATGACGTAGAGTGGCGTAGGCTTGTAGTGATGCAAGGCAAAGACCAGCGCCAGAGAGCTGAGCGTCTTCTCTCCGCCAGACAGGTTAGAAATGTTCTTCCACGACTTCTTGGGCGGCCTCACACTGGTTGCACACAATGGAACTGATACTGACTGCATTGTCATGACAACAGGCCTCATGTCTAATAGCATTCATACTGTTCAACAGATCCAACCAGCTCAATACTAAGCAGACCTGGGAACCCCTGTTGTGCACTTGTAGCATTCTCAAAGAAACTTGGCGTATTTTAAGAAAAATGAGTGTACTCCACACATCATTCAAACCTCCCAAATACTGGATTGGTTTAAGTAAGTTACGATTGTGAAGAAAAGTAGTCTATGAATTTGTTTGATCGTATTTATTTTCCACCGACCGTACGGATCGTATTTTAGACAATCAAGCGTACAAAATACGCCGAAATCGTATGGGTTTCCAGGTCTGACTAGGCCACTGGAGTGCAAACAGAAAACATTATCAATACTCATGAGCTAGGATTAAAACCATGTTATGTGGGCAACTCCCAAAAGGTGCTCCCTGTCAGATGACATTTTAAAAATATCCACACATAGTTTATTTGTGAGAAAATACCAATAAAGCTGCTTTCATTGTAATCTGAAATGTTTGAATGTAATGATATCAAAAGTTTGTAGCAAATACTAAGGTATTACTAATTTTTTTTATTGAATTTCAAACATAAATTTACCCCCAATTTTTGCTGTGTTTTCCCACTTTTTTTGGGTGAGATCAGAAAAGCTTACATTTGATAATAAAATAAATGTTTTCTTTTCATTTGAAGTAATGTAATGTGTTGAATAAAGTTGCTTCTACGTCATGGAACATTCTTTTGTTAAAAAAATATATGTTAAAGCTATGAAATTAACACTTGAAAATGTAGTTTCTTGTGACTGTCACACTCAGAAAATGTCCCTTTTCTTCTTTGCCCAAAGTAATCAAAATCGGGCAACCCAGAATGTTGCTTCAGAACTACTCCTCGTAACAGGGGGATGGCAGTCAATGGACACGATGATTTCATGATTAAAACTATTTTTTGTGTCGCAAAATTCACGTCACAAATGTCTTGAGAAACAGCACCGCTGTTACTATATATTACTTTCATTTTCTAACAGCGAGAACGACATTTACAACAACCGCATAGTAGTCTGTGCTGAAAAACGACATCTGGGAAGACGAGCGAAATGGCAGCCAGGCGTCAAGTTCAATGTAAGTGATCGCGTCATACCAAAATTTCACAAGAAACAGCACATTCTTGTAAATCCATTACTTGGATGTCCCTTCAGATTATCCCAACTGCACCAAGTAAGGGCTGGGCTGACTGACCTGAAGACGATGCCTTCCGAGAAAGGGTCGAGAGAGTCGACCAACTCCAGCTCAGCATCTCCGCCCAGTGTGATCATCTGGTACATCTCCTTCAGCTTGCTGGTGATGACGGCAAAGCCTGTCATGAACTCGTCCAGTCGTTGCTTGCGCAGCTCTTCGTGGTACTTGCGCTGCTTGTCCCGTACCTCAGTGATCTGGTCCAGCTCTGCCACTCGCGACAGGTACAGTTCTTCCTGTAACCCATCCACCACTCACAATCATAATCAAGAGGACAGTGCTTCTTATGATGACATCATAAGTCTGATAATATTTCTTTGAAACTGGGTTCCAGTCCGGATCCCTGGCAACATTTTGTTCTTTGTGTTGCTTTTTGTGCAATTTCATTTTGAATTACACAAAATGTGGCGCACCAATTCATTCTATGACTAATTAAATGAGTTGTACTTGCGGTTCCTTTCAGTGATAGGACTAAACGATGCGCGCAGCACAGTAACAACATAATAAGAAGCAGACCTGCAAACCCTTGTGAAGCCTCAAGTGTAGCAATTTAGAATTTGTTTTAAATTTTCAGCGTAGCAAATGGTGATGAAGTGTAGCATTTTCTAACATTTATTCATTCCCACATCCACATGTATGCCATTTTGCACAAGAATAGTCATTTTTAATAAAGTTTCATGAGAATGCAGGAACATAAAATGAAGTATCTGCAGTGCCACTTTTCAATGTAGACGATGTGTTATGACCCATTTTGTGACTTTTACACAGAGTGGGAAGCAGAAATGAGTACAAGGACTCACACAATAAACAGGCAACTGTTGCATGCTTCTGATTATTTGTTTTAAGCGTACCAATCTTTAGCTTGGTGTAGCAATTTCTCTTAAAACGTAGCATGCTACGCTTTTGCAGTCGGCAGCTCTGAACAAGAAAAAGAGGCAAGGCCATCAAGGCTCACGAATCCATCAGTAAATTTCATATCGAGTGTGACTCACACTAGATTACAATTCTCAGGACTTACAAGGATCGAAACTGAAGTGAGATGGCATTGAAGTGAACCCAAAACTTTTCCCCTCACCTTTTCCCCAAACTTTTAACACCTTGTCTAGTCGGCACTGGTAGAAGCTAGCCACACCGATCCCAATACTTTGTTCCGATTTATTTTCCAGTCGCTTGAGTGCAGTGACAAATTGTAAGCAGAACATTTTGTTCAGATCTACTTCCAGTTACTTAAGAGCACATGATGTTGAAAATAACCCAAGGGATGCCAAATCCTTCTTAACCCTTTTGCTGCCAATCAAAACTTGCGTATGTGCATTCCTGACTGCCAGGGAATATTGGAGTTCGGGGTGTAATAATTCACAAAAAATTCTAGCTCCAAACTGGCAGTAGGTAGGTAAGTAAAACCTATGTTATTTTTAACCTTCGCCGGCACTCGTGGGTCCGTGCGGACCCAGAAGGGTGTTTGATTGCAAATATCTCTTAAATGAGTTGGAACTTTTTAATGTGCTTTTAGAAATGCCTCAGACACCCAACAAGCTATCATCTCCTAAAAGCTCATTAAATTTCAGTGATAATTAATTAATTAATTAATGGTCAAATTTAGACTACACACGGAAGCATTCGTGGGGACGTGCGGACCCATACTTTTCAAAGAAGGAAAAGCGTGTATACCCTTCCGAGGCACTCGTGGGTCCGTGCAGACCCATACTTCTCAAAGAAGGAAAATTGTGCTAACCCTTCCGTGGCACTCGTGGGGCCATGCAGACCCATAATATTTTAATTGTTCCAAATACCGTGTATAATTAATTAATTATCACTGAAATTTAATGAGCTTTTAGGAGATGATAGCTTTTTAGGTGTCTGAGGCATTTCTAAAAGCTCATTAAAGAATTCCAACTCGTTTAGGAGATATTTGCAATCAAACACCCTTCTGGGTCCGCACGGACCCACGAGTGCGTCCGTGTGTAGTCGATAATGAGTGCCGGCGAAGGTTAAGGGAAATTGAACCAAGAATCTGTTTTTAGTGTCTAGTCATGGAAATAATAATTAGTTTGGCTTATAATGATGTTTAAATATGAACTTTTGAAAAATCAGTCCGGCGCATCTTCCGGTGCCTGTGGATCAAACACAGGTGGCTGTTTTGCTTGCTCCAAGAAAGGATTATAATCACTATCATCTACCTGTTTCCAACGAATCGTCCGAAAGAAGATCTCCCCCTTCCCCTGTCAGTATCCATAATCATTTGCACCGCCTGTAGCGTCAGTCCGGCTTTGTTTTTCCCCACTAGGGCCCGGTCGACTGTCACCGTTAGCCATTTTGACGAGTCGAGATTTCTCTCCCCTACCCTGTCGCCAAGGCCGAAAATAGCCTTCAGACGCAAAACCGCGTCACCATTTATGTTTATTCATGAGAATGAGGTATCCTACCAAGCCATTGGCTGCTATTTGTGTGTCAGCAGTGACATAGCATTTCTGGAAAATCCTGGAACGGAGAAGACGGGTAAACCCGTCCTAAGGCGCTGCGGCTGCACAAGCGCATGACGGGTATACCCGTCCTAAGGCAGTCAAGTGGTTAACCAAGCTTGCAGATAAATGGTGGTCTGATTTTTTTAATTCCTGAGATATTGCTAATGTTAGAGCTTCTCATTACATACAACATAACGCACACAAACGAACAGTCATACAGAATTAATGACATTGAAGGCACACTTTCTTGAGCCAAGAAGGAGTCTTAGGCCAAAAAAAAAAAATAGGTCTGTTTACGGTAACATAGGCCAAAAAAATAGGGTCGGTAGGTCGGGATTGTTGTTTTTTTTTTGTTTTTTTTTCCCCCCAAAAACCATATTTTTACGTTATTTTGCCAAAAAAACCGAGATTTTTTTTTTTCCCCCCCCAAATGCCAAAAAAAAGTCTAGGGTCGCGCGAAAAAACTAGGGTCGGTCGGGTTACCGTAAACAGACCTATTTTTTTTTTTGGCCTTATGATAATACCATGGGTGGGAGCCCAAACTGTTGCCAGGACTGAACATTTTGGAAAGCTGGGGTCCAGGGGCTGCTAAATGAATTTTAGCATTATAGGGAGGGTTTAGGTGGCCTCTCCTGACTCTAAATCTTAGAACAAACAAGCTTTTTAGAGATGGGGGGAAGGGGGATGAATGCACAAGATCAAAAACCTCTATACTTGAAAATGTTTGGTTGTATCACTCTTGCTAGGGGGTCTACAAAAACAAGTGCTAAACAAATTTCAAGAAGGGTTTTCGAAGCCTCTTCTCGTTTAAACAAAAACTTAAAATTGGAGCTGCACACAATTACAAAATCTTGTAAACTTGAAGGTATTTGTAACTAACCAGCTGAAAATGAATTTTAGCAATTCAAGAGGTGCTATTTGAACCTCTCCTGGCTTTAAAACTGAAAACAGCACGCACACTTGGTGTGGGTTGGGTTTTTTTTTTTTTTGGGGGGGGGGGGGGGGGGGGGGGGGAGTGAAAGAACAAAATCAAAAACCTCTATACTTGAAGGTGTTTGGTTGCATCACTCTTGCTAGGGGGTCTTCAAAAACAAGTGGTAAACAAATTTCAAGAAGGGTTTTAGAAGCATCTCCTAGCTTAAACAAAAACTTAAAATTGGAGCTGCACAAAATTTAAAAATCTTGTAAACTTGAAGGTATTTCATCACCTAGTTTTGTCTTTGATTTAAAAAATGTTTACCGCATTAAAGGAAAATCGCCATGCCATGGGTGGGAGCCCAAAATTGTTCCAAGACTGAACTTTTTTTAAGGCCGGGGTCCAGGGGCCGCCAAGGCCCCGGCGGGGTCCAGGGGCAGCGCCCTGGTGGGGGGTCCAGGGGGGCGAAGGCCCCCGGCCGAAAACGAATTTTATGAATTTAAAAGGGTTTCTCTGGCCTCTCCTGAGTTTAATTCTGATAAATAAGAACCTTGTTGGAGATACAAAAAGTAACAAAAACTAAAAATTTTAGGGACCTGGCAAGCATTAGAAACAACAAAAAGTGCACTATCAGTCCATTTGGCATAACACAGTATGAGATGACTATCAATGAGGGCGCAAAAAAAAAAAAAAAAAAAAAAAAAAAAATGTCAAAATTTCTCTGAGACGGAAATCCGTCTGAGACGGAGGAACTCCCACCCATGCCATGCTAACAAAAAGTTAGGCAAACACAGGAATATCAGTCACCTTCCTTGTATTACACATTTTTTACTTGTAGCTTATGATTTTATCATTGCAGGTGGTATATTCTCAAATAATTGTTGAACCATAGCTTGAACCAAATGAGAAACAAGTTTCAAGTCCGTTTGTTTCAATTGAACACCTTCAAAAGGGCTAACTGCTCAGGTTAAAAAAGAAGGTTTAGACAAAAACAGAAACTCCCGGAGTTATATCCCTTGCTAAATGCTATACACAGATGCTGCTTTTCAATTCATCATTTCAGGAGTTATATCCTAAAATTATTGTTGAATCATAGCTTGAATTAAAAGAGAAATATGTTTCAATTAAGTTTGTCTCACTTGCTAACTTTCTTAAGGACTGAATGTATCAGAAGCTAAATACCACTGGTTCATAGATCAGGAATGCAAGTTTTCTCTACCCCACACCACTGAAGGTCTCTGAATACCTGCAAGAAGGGTTTTTGTTTGTTTGCTTAACGCCCAGCCTACCACGAAGGGCCATATCAGGGCGGTGCTGCTTTGACATATAACGTGCGCCACACACAAGACAGAAGTCGCAGCACAGGCTTCATGTCTCACCCAGTCACATTATTCTGACACCGGACCAACCAGTCCTAGCACTAACCCCATAATGCCAGACGCCAGGCGGAGCAGCCACTAGATTGCCAATTTTAAAGTCTTAGGTATGACCCGGCCGGGGTTCGAACCCACGACCTCCAGCTCACTGGGCGGACGCCTTACCACTAGGCCACCGTGTTGCGGTTGCAAGAAGGGTATATAAAGATGTGGGTGAGCTGATTTTTTAAATAAATGGCAACTAAGATGCCACATTCCCCAAAATGACATAACATTGCTGCCACCTTATTGAAATTGGTCTGGGACTTGGTAAAAGGTGGCTGACCTGGCACAACCACATCATCACACAAACCCATTGTAAACAAGCTGCCAGGGATTAACAAAACAAGGTACAAAAAAATAAAAAAGTTGCCAAATTCTTCCTGGGACGGAAATCCGTCTAGGACGGAAGAAATCCCACCCCTGTAATACTGACCTTCTTTTTGTATTCTGCGATGGAAGCCATATTAGGTTTCATTTGTGCCAGTTTTTCCTCTTGAACAGTGATCTGAAACTTTAGGTCTGCAGTGACAGCAGCAGCCAAGTCCTCTGCCGTGAAGGTTGGAAGCTCACCCTCCTCGTCCCCTTCCACCGGGGACAGCTTCAGCCCAGACAACTGAAACAAGGGCCCGTCACAGGTTAATAACTCCCTGCTAGCTGACAACTTGTTGGGTGCACATCAGGAAGATAAGTGCTCATCAAAACATCTGCAGTGTTTCTGTCAGATTTGAAAACACATCACCATCCCAGACATTTTGAAAAACATGTTTACACCAAACATAAATCTCAAAAAGATAAACTTTACAAATTCAAGAATAAAAAACCAAGAAAGGTTAAATTATTGGCACATTTAATTCAAGACAAACAAAACATTCACAAGAACTTCAACCTATCAACCTTTTAAGTGGACAAACAACGTACATACCTGTCAACCCATACGGTTTTCCTGTATTTTGTATGGGATTTATCCAAATTTAGGTGTGTACGGTCTACAAGGCCTAGCTGTATGGGCAAACCAAATTATAGGGCAACTCTCTTTAACTTGTCATTGCTGTGATCTTCACAACAATAACAGTTTACACATGAGTTGTTCTTCAGTACTGGTGACAGAAAGGGGGAAAAGTGGTCAAAATTCAAATCTCTAGTTTGTTTTTGAAATATAACTTTTCATAAAGCAGAAACACTGTAGTATCTGATTTACAAAAGAAAAAATCACTGGTTCACATGGTTCTTACATAATATTACTTTTATAGCAGGTTTTTGTGTGTCTGTGTGTGTGTTTGTAAGATAACGACAGGCTCCGAAACTGCTGCACCGACTGAGACGGGAATTGCAGAGAATGTTCTTTTCCACTCGAGGCGTGTCATAGTGTACTTTTGGAATAGCAAATTTGAAAGGATTCTGTAAAAGAAACGGTGGAAAACATTTGACATCCTATGAGCTATCAAGGATCCTGGACGCCAAGGCTCTCGAAACTTGGTCTTGGTAACAAAGACAATTCTGTGACGTCACGCTCTCTCTCTCTCTCTCTCTTTCTCTCACTTTCTTTTTCTCTTGCCGAAAGCGAAAGACGTGTACGTACAAATATCTCTCTCTTCTCTGTGCGCGTTAACAAGTCGTGAAATACGAACGCGCCGCAGCACGTGTAAACATACACGAGTGTGTGTGTGTGTGTGTGTGAGTGGGTGTGTGTATGTGTGTGCGTGTATGTGCACTATGTGTGTGTGTGTAAGCGCCCGAACCTACTAGAGGGATTCCTGGGCATGTGCCCCCCCCCCCCCCCTTCCTCCCGGAAAATGTTGATAAAAACAAGGAAAATGGAGCAATCTGGTGCAATCTAAGACAAAACAAAAAAAACACGCCCGGAAACAGATCATTAATATAGTCGTAAAAACCGTCAGGGATCCTTTTGGGTGATCTTAGTGGGCATGTGGTCTTTATAGACAGGTGGTCTGAAAGGAAGGTCGACAGTACAACCTGTTTTGGATGAACGTATTCGTCTTTGCACAATGATCTAAAAGTAACCAACCCACATTTTGCAACTGAAGGAGATCACTGATTTAATTACTGCACACTGGGATGATATTTGACACTATCATGAATTATCGACCTTATATTCTACAAGCACACACACGCACACACACACACACACACACACACACGCACAGTCACACACACACACACACACACTGGGACACACACACACACACTTTGACACACACACACACGCACACGCACACAAAGAAACACATTCATCCTCTGTGAAATGCACAAACACCTCCAGAAACGTGATAGACACTCATATGCTGATTAAACGTATAAATAACCGGCCAAACAAACAATTCCTCTTGTGAAATGCTAAAATCTGAAGGATAGCCTAATTTCAATTCGTGTGTTTTGTCCAGTTTGTGGTAAGTTTATAACATGTGAAATTCCTGACCCCCCCCCCCCCCCCCCCCCCCCCCCCCAAAAAAAGAGGAGATTCGGCCTTCTTTCTGAGCTTTCTCAGATATACTCGAAGTACATTTAGCGAATTTATGTTGCCAAATAGATCATAGATCAACATTTCACTACACGGATCGAATAATGCACAGTCGAAATAGATGTGACTTTCACACTGACGAAGACTACCAGCAAGTAGCAGACATAAAATAGAGAATCGAAAATTTTTAATTAAATTTTGATTTAATATAATATACTTACCCAATTCTTATGAATGCATTGACTTTAGTCCCACATGCTAGATGTCGAAAAACCTCTCAAATTACCTGCCCTTAGTAGGGTGGTAACCAAGCTAAAAGCGACGCCATAGCCGTTGCTATGGCCTGACCTTGCTCGGTTACCCATAACACCCTGCGCACCACGTGAGCGCTAGCATCCGTAATGTTCATTCGAGACTATTAGTCAAACAAACCCCCAAGGACATAATCCAGCGGGGACGGATGGGAGGGTATTAACTATAAGAATTGGGTAAGTATATTATATTAAATCAAAATTTAATTAAAAATTTTCGATTTAATCACATATTCTTACTCCAATTCTTATGAATGCAGATTCCTCCTAAAGGCGGAGGGAACTTACTTATGTCCTTGCAAGCACCTGCCCTGCAGCCACCAAAGCCGGCAAAGCACTGGAGCCATCCAGTCGCGTGCAAGAGATGTCACGAAGGTAGAAGTTGATGAATACATCGTCTGACTTCCAGTAAGCTGTCTGCAAGACATCGCTTAATCGCCCTGAACGTAAGACGGCCACAGAGGACGCCCAGGCCCTGGCCTCATGTACTCGAGCTGATGTCAGAGGAAGGACTGAACGCCCCCCCCTCTCCTGAGAGAGCCACCACTCATAAGCTCGTCTAATGAGGGTCGCCACCCATCTTGTAAGGGTCAATTTCGATATGTCCCTGTCATATTTCGTGTTCAATGAAATGAACAAAAGTTTTTGGCTTTTGGCCCTAACCAACTGAGTGCGAGCCAAGTAAGACTTCAAGGCCCTAACTGGACAGTTAGCTAAGTCTGGATCGTGCGAAGCTAAGATAGTCCCAAGCGGGGGGACTCGGACCACGGGCGGGGATTGGCCTGGCTTTTGATTTTTCGCGAGAAAACCAGGCCGGAAATGAAGCGACATTGAACCATCGCGCTCAAACGCGATGTCTTCCGACAAACCCGACAAGGCATGTATCTCACTGCCTCGCCGAGCAGTAGCCAGAAGAAGCAGAAAAACCGTCTTGCGTGTTAAATCAGTCAGGCTAGCAGCCTGCAAAGGCTCAAACGCCGCAGAACGCAAATATTCTAAAACCAAAAATAAGTCCCATGCCGGGACAGAGGTCCGTCTCTGCGCTTCCTGGAGAGCGGCCCCTTTGATCACACTAGCAATCACTCCGTTAACGTTAATCAATCTGCCTATCTGTCTCAGAGTAGCAGATATAGCAGAACGTCGGACTCTCAAAGCAGAGGCCGAACTGCCCTGAGCAGACAAAAAAGAAAGATGATTTGCCACCTGTAAGGAGCGCGGGGCCACGGCATTGACCCCCGTCTCCCTACACCACTTGGCCCAGGCGGCCCAATGGCAAGCATACACAGACGCAGTCGAGGACCTATGCGCCTTAAAAACCAAATCCAGCGTAGAGTCTGAAGCGCCAGATTTCCGCAGTTCCGACCTCACAGTCTCCAAACGTGTAGGCGCAGGGCCTGCGGGTCTCTGTGCGGGATGCCTGTTCTTGGCTGAACGAGCTCTCCCCGCACCAGATTTAGAGGGATCGGAACCCCTTTTGCCAGCAACAGCAGATCTGGAAACCACTGCTGGGAAGGCCACCAGGGGGCTACCAGCAGCAGGAGCTCCGGACGATCCAGCTCGGCCTTCCTCACCACTCTGCTGAGTAGAGGAAAGGGAGGATATGCGTAGGCCTGAAGGCCGCTCCACGAGATCTCCAACGCATTGCTTGCCCAAGCTTCCGTGTCCGGAAAGGGGGACACGAAAATGGGAAGTCTCTTTGAAAATCTCGTTGCAAATAGATCGATCATGGGTTTCTCCACCTGTGCCCACAGGCGCTGGAGCGCCCCGTGAGTGATCGTCCATTCGGTGTGCAACACCTGAGAGGACCTGCTGAGCGCATCCGCCAGAGCGTTGAGCTTGCCCGGCAGGAACTCTGCTGAGATCATGATCCGATGCGAGTGGCACCACACCAGAACCTCGCATGCCCTGTCTGACAGGGAAAACGACCGAGCTCCTCCCTGCTTGTTGATGTAGGCAGCGACAGTTGTATTGTCCGTGTGCAACCGGACATGTCTGCCGCCCACCAGAGGGAGAAACGCAAGCAAACCGAGGGAAACAGCCTCCAACTCCAGGCGATTGATATGCCAGAGACGCTGGGCCTGAGTCCAAAGACCGGAGGCCGCCTGGCCCCCGATGTGGGCCCCCCACCCAGCCATAGACGCATCCGTAAACAGATCTATGTCCGGAGGGGGCAGAGAGATGGGGACCCCCTGAGAGATCCAGTCTAGGTCCAGCCACCGAGCCGTCGCGTGACTGAACCATCCCTGTGTGGAGACGATTTTGTCCCAATCTTGCGAAGCCGGCTCCCAGAGAGAGCTGAGCGCAGCCTGGAAAGGCCTCTTGTACACCCTCCCTAAGGGAACCAGAGTTGCCATAGATTCCATTTGGCCCAGAATCGAGGTAAGGACCCTCACCGAAGCCTGCTGGCTGCCAGCCACGGCCGAAATGAGAGCATGAAGCTTCTGAATCCTCTCCTGCGTAGGCCGGACCGTCCAAGCGACAGTGTCGAACGCCATACCGAGGTAAACAAACCTCTGCGAGGGAGTCAATTCCGACTTCGCTTGGTTCACAGAGAACCCCAGGCTCAGAGCCCGGTTCAACACTACCTGAGTGTTCAAGAGGCACACTGATTGACTCTGACTCAGAATCAACCAGTCGTCGAGGTACGTCCGTAGACGAATACCTCTTTGCCTGATCAGCGCGGCCAACTGTCTGATCACCAAAGTGAAAACCCACGGGGCCAGGGACAGCCCGAAGGGCAGAGCCCTGAATTGAAAGATCTGATGACCCCAGCGGAACCGGAGCCACTTTCTGTCCACTTGATACATAAGGATATGAAAGTAGGCGTCCGTCAAATCCACCGAAGTCACCCAATCTCCCCGGCGCAGGGCCTCCCTGACCGAAGCTGGCGTTTCCATACGAAACTTGATCTTCCGCAGAAACTTGTTCAAGACCGAAAGATCGAGAACAGGCCTCCAGCGGCCCGACGCCTTGGGCACAACAAACAGGCGTCCGTAAAACCCCGGCGAGGAGTGATCCACAATCTCCTCTATAGCCTCTTTGGCCAAAAGAGACCTGATCTCTGTCTCTATGGCCGCTCTGGCCTCCAGGCTGGCCGGAAAACGAAAGGGAGGAGGAACCCTGGTCAAGGGAGCCTTTTCCCCCTCCCACAACAGGCGGAATCCCGATCGCACCACCCGCAAAATCCATTGGCTGTGCACTAACGCCTGCCACATGGAAATGGCCCTGGTGGGGCCCCCCGCCACCACAAAAGTGGGGGGAACAGGGGTGATGTGATCGGGAGAGCCTCATTGGGGGGAGGGCTTTCGAGCCCCCCCCCTCCCCTTCCCGAACGAGGGTTTCTTAGGATAAGGAGCACCCTTGGCTGGTGCGCCCTTATCTCCCTGTTCCTTAGGACGAGAGGCGTTGTGCTGCTTCTTGTTCCAGGCAGGCTTAGAAGAAGACTGAGATTTCTTTGGGATTTTAAACGAAATCCCAACGAGATGTCTGTCTTTAGCCTCCTGCACTTCCCGCTGCCTTGCATCCAGGGCTACTCTACCCAGGAGAGAGCCCTCAACAAAAGGCGAGGAACGAAGCGAGTCCACAGTGGACTGCTGGGAAAAACCTGCTTGAGACAGCAGCAAATCACGTCGTGAAAAGACAGCATGAGCATACAGCCTCGCTGAAATGCTCATCCTCTCAGAATTCACCATCCCCAAAGCAGCAAGCAGTGCGGAGATATCACTGGCTGAGGCGTCTTCCCTGAGTCTAAACGGCTCCAAAGAGCCAGCCACAGCTCGAGTAAGAGCTCGGAGCAAAGACTCTGCCATAGAAGCCAATTCCAGATCAAGACGCCCAATCTCCTCCAGAGAAGAGAGAGAAGCGTCCGAGAACGAGACCCCTTCCTTAGCAGAAGGTTGCTTTGGCAACAAGGCAAGCAACTCCGGCGGAATTGGCAAAGTTGCCCTCGGCAAAGCAAAAGTCTGAACAAAGTTCCTAGACTTCACATTCCAGTCCAGCTTTTTCTGCACTAACGGCGAAAAAGCAGTGGCCTGCGCGTTTGACGCTAGCCATGGATCGGCTGAAGCAGGCGCTGTATCATGAGCATGCAACAAAGGGAAAGGAGTTGGCGACAGACCGCTGCCCTGAGGGGCCGGACGAGCCAAAAGTTGCGACATGTGATAAGCCACGGCAGGTGATTCCACAAAACGAAACGATTGTGAACTCTCCTGCGAAGGCCGAAAATCATTCGCCGCGGATGGTGGAAAAGAGACATCCTGTCCTGAATCCACCACCCCCTCCGGAAAGTAACGAGCTGCCACACAAGCCGCTCTTCTCATGGCTTGCCTAAATCCAAAAGGCAAGACTACACACTCCTCATCTTCCACAGAAGAATCCGAATCCCCAGCCTGTACAGTATCACTGTACACAGGAGGGGAGACAGGAGCAGCAAAAGCGTGACCCGATCCCGCTTGCCACCCACCATCCCCCCCTGCCCCACTGGGGTAGAAGGGTAGACAGTAGGCACAGAGGCCCGCCAAGAAGGCGGGGGGAGGGGGCCAGCCAACAAAGCCGCGCCAGGCCCATTGTCGGTAGACCGCTGACCGGGCGCTTGGCCCCAACAGTCAAAACCGGTCTGGCCAGTTTGAGCTACCCCGCCCGCTGCATGCGGTGGGAGTTGGCTCGTAGCTGTAGCAAGCGAACCCTGCGAGGGGTAAGACTGAGTGAGAGGCGAGACCGTGAAAGGCCGCCCCCACCCGTCAACCTGCTGTAGTCCCGATGCCCCACCACCCCACCACCCCTGCTGGGGAGAGGGGCGGCTGCTAGCAGTGGACAATAGCGGCACTGACTGAGACGCCAGTCCAACAGCGGACACCCGATCATGCCCGGCGGGCGAGAAAGGGTGAGCCGCTACACCAGCCCCCACCCAGTCCCGCCCAGTGGGTGGGAAAGAGTGAGACGCTGACACAGCCCCCTGCCCCCAGTGGGGCAAGGTGGGACCAAGCCCAGGCTGTGACTTACCATGCCCCCTCTCTCCCTCTCCCACCCGGGGAGAGAGCTGACTTCCCACTGCAGTGTTGCTAAAAGCAAGCTGAGCGGGAAGAAAAAGAGAGGAAGCAGACCCCCTCTCCTTACGGAGAGAGTGTTCGAGCGCAACCGCAGCACTACCAGAGGCAGAGAGGGAAGGCCCGAACTGGTCAGGTGCACCAAGCAAGTGCGCAGAAGAAATGGCCGCCCGGCCACCCCCCCCATCCGCGGGAGTCGCCATAGTCGACGACGACGACGACCCCAGCCGAGCCAGGGAGGAAGGATCCCCTACCGCCGGAGGCAGAGGAGGGACCCCAGAGCGAGACGCAAACTGTTGAGAAATAAAATCAAACAATTCGGACTTCAACGAGCCCAGGGCTGAAGGCCCCGGCTCCTCACCCCTATCAGGGGACGCGAGCTGTGAGCGAACGGAACCCGTCCTCGGAGGGATAGGAACATCAAACGAAGTGCTATTTGACGGATCTTCTACCCGCATAATAGGCAAATCCACGCTCTTGGCTTTACTCTTAGCTTTAGCTTTCTTAACTGGGCTAAGAGCCTTGTCACCTTCCAGTCTCGCACTCAGTTTAGCTTTGTTGTCGGCCATTTTAAGACCGGCGAAAACAGTCACCCAGAACAAAATTATCTGCGTGCGTGTTCAAAACAAAGCTATCAACATTTACATTCCAAACGTAAAAAGGAAAGATCTCACCAAAAGGTAGACGGACAGGTAGACCCCCAAGAACCGGCTAGTCTCACGGACGAGCAGGCATGTGAAGGCCAAAAGTGAGAGCGAAATTCGGACACGTCCACCGTGTGTTGTCGAAAGTCGAGAATGAACATTACGGATGCTAGCGCTCACGTGGTGCGCAGGGTGTTATGGGTAACCGAGCAAGGTCAGGCCATAGCAACGGCTATGGCGTCGCTTTTAGCTTGGTTACCACCCTACTAAGGGCAGGTAATTTGAGAGGTTTTTCGACATCTAGCATGTGGGACTAAAGTCAATGCATTCATAAGAATTGGAGTAAGAATATGTGATTAAATAACAGATCTAAACAAAATTATAAAAAAATTAGATCCGTTACAGCGATTTGCTTAAGAAGTTACCACGGTTATTCGTCTTCAGTTATTTCCCCTGCAATAAGTTTCCTTGCAGTCGCAAAGATTGTTCGAGTCGTCTGTCAATGAAGCACGGTAAGTTCTATCCTGACAAAAGTCACTTTCGGACAACACGACGATTGACTTAATTTATGAGCCCAAAGGTAACAATATCGACAAGAATGTACGCATTTGACATTAAATGAAACATTCATAGACAGTTTCCAACTCACCAGATCTGCCAAAGAGCCGTCATTCGTGAAAAAACGATGATTTTAATCAGACAGGTATCGGAAACAAGTCTTGGTCACCTGCGTTATTCCTTCCGAGGCGACGTGACGGCGCCACATTTGTTTGTTTATGGCTGTTTATCGCGAAACAACACAGTTGAAATGTGTGTGTAAAATACCACAAATGTGTGGTGAATCAGTTCGTCATCTGCGTTTCGATGGTAATTCAGTCAGATTGGAGTTACTTTGAATCGAAGGCGAGGGTAACCTGCGTTATTTGTGGGACGGCGTGAACAAATTTGATTGCAATATTTTATACAGAAAGTAAATTTCAATGATTCTGGCTCAGACTTGTAGATCTGTTATGCAGTGTTTTGGTAGTGTATCTGCTTTTCTGCTATGAAGCTCATTTGGAGTGATACGCTGATCGAAGTGGGGTACCCTATGTGGGACATCAGCCGTATGCAGATTACGCCTCAGAACACTCTCGCATTTCACAAAGACAACAATAATTTGCAACATTTCAAGAACTGCATCAGTTATATTAGATACTATTTCAACAACAAGAAGAGCAAACGCTCGATCGAGTCACTTTCGCAGTTCTGAATATTATATGAGGCATCAGATGGACAGGAAGAAATTGCTATTCACAACACAATGAGTCAAATTCACATAAAATTTGAGCCCGGTCACTTTTATAGTTTCCGAGAAAAGCCCAACGTTAAGTTGTGTGTTGCCGAACAGAAAAGGCTAGTTATCTCCCTTGTTTTTCTGATAACGTTCGTAAAAGGCTACAGATGTAAATACTTTGATGTAAAGAATAATCCTACAAAGTTTCAATCACATCCGATGAACTTTGTCAAAGATATAAAATGTCTAATTTTTCCTTTGACGCTGACCTGTGACCTTGAAAAAGGTCAAAGGTCAACGAAACCATCGTTAAAGTGTAGAGGTCATTGGAGGTCACGACTAAACAAAATATGAGCCCGATCGCTTTGATAGTTTCCGAGAAAAGTCCAACGTTAAGGTGGTGTCTACGGACGGCCGGCCGGACGGCCGGCCGGACGGCCGGCCGGACAGACTAACACTGACCGATTACATAGAGTCACATTTTCTCAAGTGACTCAAAAACAGCACAAACACGACTATTATCAACAACACAGAACGGGAGGTAAGTCTTCAAAGATGCACCAAGTGTGCGTTCCCGTTTTTGGACGCCATTTTTGCTAGCATTTTCACAGTAAATCTTAATATTTCCATATCTATTGAATGATTTTGGTATTTTCTTTGATTGTGCCGATTCTCCTATCTCTCTGGCATGTACTGGGTGCTTTGTGACCAGTTTCTCCCCTAGACTGTATTGAAAAATGCGTTCGTGTGAGCTGACCCCCACTTGTGACCAGTAGCAAAGAACAACTCACATGCAAATGAAGATTAAGACACATACTCAGGCATTTGACTCAGACACACACACACCCGGGTTACAGTGTTGGGTTCACGTTGGAGTGATCGACTACTTTGGTCAGTGTATCCTTTATATAGCCCACTTCCATGGCTTCAGTGACCTTCCCGGTTTCAGATAATTGCATGATCTCTGACCAGTTCTGATTTGAGTTGGATACATGGAGTTCTTTTGAAAATTAGAAAGTGGAACAAACTTACTAGTAACTTGTTTCTCTTTTAATTCAATCTATGATTCAACCATCATTTGAGAATTTAACCCCAGAAATGATGAATTGAAAAGCAGCATGAGAGATTATGCAAATGAGGACTAAATATAGACCTGACAGTGCCTATGCCATTTTCCAAACCTTCTTCCTTTTAACCTGAGTGAGCAGTTTTGAAAGTTACCAAATGGAAACAATTTTTTAATTTTAAATTCAAGTTTTGAGTCAGTAATTATTGATAATTTACCTCAAGACAAGGGAGGCAACTGTGTTATTTTTGTGTGTTATTTGTCAGAAATTTTTTAAGCATGGTTATTTTCCGTTCTGTAGTATGAACATTCATTCCGGGGGGTAAACAGCTGGTTTTTGTCTGTAAATGTTACTGTTTGTAAGGGATTGTTACCTTGAATACAGTTTCTAGTCATATTAATACAGGTTGGCCTTGGAAGGGGTTGACAGGTCTGAAAATACTGTATCAACATGTCACCAAACATTGGTAAACATGTTGCCCCCCACTTTTCTGGAAACAGTGAGGAAATTGGTCGAAACATCTGCAGTTCACTGACGTAGCTAATTATGCAAACAAATATTTTACTGTATAGTTAGCAGTGTGATTCATATCGCATTGTTTTCATTGACATTTTGCTGAAAACTCAACCCCACACACAACACATTTTTCTTTTGAGTGCTGTGATAATCAGCTTGATCAATACATATTATGGGTAAATTTCTCAGAAGCTATTCACCCCATGTCAAAAAGCGACCAGTACGTTTTAAAAAGTTACCTACAATTTCGTCTGACTTTTTGTTCAATACTTGTGTTTTTGCGTAACCTTATTGTTCACCAACACAGGATAATATGTGACCATTGTGATTTACACAAGCAAAGCAAATGCTTATACATCGTACGACTCACCTTCGTCATGTCCCATTTAAATTGTTTTCTCCCAATTACCTGATTACTCTGGCGAGTCAAAAAAGCAGTATTCTCATACTATGAAAGTGTGCAATAATTTCAAAGGACGGTAACGTACATGACCGGTGCTCGAATTTCACCTCAACAGAGCGAGAAGTCCCCCCAACGACCCTGCTGCTATTTTTCTCGTTGTATTCTCCCTTGGACAAAAACCACGTCAAAAGTTCTGGCAATAGGTGTTATCATTAATGAACAGGATGGTTAAGAACCCCTACTTTAAAAAGTTTACTTTATTGCCTTTTCACTAGACATAGATGCACTTTAGTAGTTAAAAAAAAAAAAATGTACATAAAATTACAACATATTGAAGATGTTTTAGCAAAAGTTGTGTGTAGCAGATGCAACAAAATGGGGCCCCAGGATATTCCAGAAAGAAGGTACTGCTTTCACAATAGTTTCCCTGGACATTTACTATTAACCCATATTTGACTGGATACGCGCGAGTGAGTAGTGTACCCAAACAACGGGATATGCATCTGTGAGTACTTTGCAGGTGACGTCGAAGAACTTGTGTACACATCAATCACTGACGTAAACAAGTTCGGTTAACTACGTCACCGGATCGGGTGGTGACTAAGCAACATCTGTGTACTATTTTTGAATATTTATTTTCCGAATTGAGGCGACAAGTCATTGCTAAAGTGCAGACTTTTTTGTCATGATACCCCTAAAAAATGACGCAAAAAGTCCCGTTTTTGACCGCTCTTGCGATCGACACCTGCATCAGTAGGAATAGCATGGCACGCGAAATACGCAAGGTAGCAAAACAAAACAATCTGTTCAGGGTAGATAATTGGTTTGACTTTCTTCTCGTATGTCAAAGTTGCAAAGTTTTGCCTATTGTGATTTTTTGTCGATTTTTCATTCGGCTCTTCTGTTTTTGTCTGGTCGATTTTGAGGGTACCCTTACTTGAGCGGCGGTCACGTGATCCCTGTAAAAGAAATATTTAATCCAAATGGTGATCCTGAAGGTTAAGTGAACGGCCTTCTCTGGCATATAAAGTGTTAATAAAATGACACGGGGATTTAATGCTTTAATTTGGGTTTGAAATTTGTTGCAATAATTTTTTGGCCAAGTTTACATCATTTTTGCTTTGATTTTCACTTCGGTATTTTGGCTTGAAAGGAAATTGGTTGTAGAACAGTTGACTAGCACATGTTCTGCATTACATATTGCTTCTTCGTGTTGAAAAATTGAGTTGAACATGGGTTGATTTTTTTTTAACAATGAATTCTGCACTTCCTTTTATTCCTGAGTTCGTGGTTTTTATATTTTCATCCTAAAATTTACATGTGTGTGTAAAAAAATCATTTCTCATTATTTTGATATCCGCTTGGTGCACATGACAAAAAAAACCAGCTGCACAGTAACCGTTTACATGCAAGTACCCCACATTCACAACACTGGCACAAAAATGCCCAGTTCTCACAGTGGAAATCTCTATGACCTACTAAGCCTAAGCACAGCTGCTCTCAGCCTTGCTTGCAGTCAAATATGGGTTAACCATTGTGATGACTCCTTTGAAAAAACCCGCTTCTTATTGACAATGAGCATAATATCTGTTTATAAGGTGGTTTTCTCTCAAGGTGGTTGATTGTGCGCTCACCTCTTTCTTCCAGTGTTTGATCTTGGCCTTGTTTTCCTTCAGGATTTCCTCAATCTTCTCCAGCCTGACGCGGACCTCCAGCTGATCTTTCTCCACAGCCCCCTCCTCCTCCTCCAGCTGCCCCATCTCCCCCCTGATGGCCTCCAGTGCCGCCTCTACCTCCGTCACCTTCTCCTGCAATCAGCCAGTGCTCATGTCAAACACCACGGCCCCCCCCCCCCCCCCCCAATAGTCTCCGACCGTGACACTTTCTCCTGAAGTCAGCAAGTACTCATGTTAATCACTCATCTCCACGTTTTACTTGATACCACTCACTTCTGGTTTTCATCAACATTGTGCAACACAGCTGCAAATACAATGCAATGAAGGACACATTGGGCACATTCCATCAAGCAAGCACACAACTGCACACAGACATGAGGATGCGCACACACACATGCACACAAGCACGCACATACACACACAGATACACAGTGGCATACTTGAGCCTGCTGATGGGCCTCTAGTACGGCAGTGGCCTGTTCCTCCAAATCTTTGAAGAGTTTGGCCAGACCCTCTGACTTCTCCTTGTTCTCTGACATCTCATCCTCCAGACTGTTCACTTTTTCCTCCGCCTTCTTCAGGTTCCTGTGACACATCGCCACATTACGCTAGTATCTACACCAGTGCTTTGAACATTGTTCACTGAGTAATCAGCATAAATACCTATCACCATTCCGAGACTAACTGATGTCTAGCAATCATTTAAAATCCCTGTGAGTGGGATGAATATTAATAATCATCAAATCCACATGAAGTGTGATGCACCAACAAATCCACATTAGCTATTTTCATAAAAATATAAAACGTTTTAAAAGTTAAAAAGTGTCACAATTAAAAAGTGTGAAGCTGCATTGACTAACAATGTACAGAAATCCAAAAACTGATTGCCTCGCCAGCATCTTGCAAGCCAGTTTTGTGGACATTTTTGGGGGATATAGTTAATAAGTTCATTATCTGTACCACAAGTGTTTGTCTGTCTGTCTACTTGAAAGACCACTGGGTGGACGTACTGTCAATGTAACCAAATGAAGCTGATAACAAGGTCAACTCAAGCACCCTAAATATAAGAGGGTGCATGGAACCAGTCTTCTTGCTCCCTGGACAATAAAAGGAATTGCACGAATAAGTAACTTTCATCCTCAAACACTGCCACAAAACCAATGTGAATCTGAGAGTGTTACCTTTCAGCAGTCTTGACGCCCACGTTGACCTTTGTGATCTGCCCGGTGGCCTCATCAATCTTGCGTCCAATGGCGTCCACCCGAGACTGAGCCGCCTGCAGCTTGGAGCCGCCCATCTCCATGATCTGGTTGTGCAGTCTGTCAGCACAACACACACAGCAAATGCACACTCATACCACAACCCCTACACATGATTAAAAAAAATAAAAAAAAAAACACACAAAAACTGATGAACAACAACACACACAAATAATTCAAAATAGATTGCTAATGTTTCAAAAGAAAAAGAAACAAGTCGCGTAACGCGAAATAATAACATTTAGTCAAGCTGTCGAACTCACAGAATGAAACTGAACGCAATGCTTTTTTCACCAAGACCACATACTCGTAGTTTCGTCAGTCCACCGCTCGTGGCAAAGGCAGTGAAATCGACAAGCCATGCAGAATAGTGCGGTAGTGGTCGCGCTGAGCAGGATAACACGCTTTTCTGTATGTTTATTCTTTTTAGCTTACTGAGTTTGTTTTTAATCCAAACATATCATATCTATATGTTTTTGGAATCAGGGACCGACAAGGAATAAGATGAAATTGTTTTTAAATCGATTTCGGAAAATTAATTTTAATCATAATTTTTATATTTTTAATTTTCAGAGCTTGTTTGTAATCCAAATATAACATATGTATATGTTTTTGGAATCAGAAAATGACGAAGAATAAGATGAAATTGTTTTTGGATCGTTTAATAAAAAAATAATTTTAATTACAAGTTTCCGATTTTTAATGACCAAACTCATTCAATAGTTTTTAAGCCACCTAGCTGAAATGCAATACCGAAGTCCGGCCTTCGTCGAAGATTGCTTTGCCAAAATTTCAATCAATTTGATTGAAAAATGAGGGTGTGACAGTGCCGCCTCAACTTCTACAAAAAGCCAAATATAACGTCATCAAAGGTATTTATTGAAAAAATGAAAAAAACGTCCAGGGATATCATTCCCAGGAACTCTCATGTCAAATTTCATAAAGATCGGTCCAGTAGTTTAGTCTGAATCGCTCTACACACACACGCAGACAGACAGACAGACACACACACACACCATGACCCTCGTCTCGATTCCCCCCTCTATGTTAAAACATTTAGTCAAAACTTGACTAAATGTAAAAAGAAAGGTTACTTCATGGAACATTTAATCATAGACAATATGAATGTCTGACTGAACGTTCAATAAACTAACCTTTCTTTTTTTGTAATTGATGAACGGCAAAGACAAGTATGCAGAAAGCACATCTCAACTAAATCAACTTGTTGCAAGCACTGGATTCAATCCAAAGGTTAGGATAGCAATTTATTTTATTGTCACCTTTCTGTGCAGACACTGTTAGTGAGCATTATATGCGCACATCAACATTCCCAAAGGCATGGACACATTTCAGTGGCTGAGAAAAGATGAAGGAATGCATGCCAAAGAACGAAAGAATTGACGGTGACAGTGTCTGTACCTGCTCTCTCAAGGGAGACCTAATTTACAAGAGAAAACTCACTAGTTACAAACCATAACTGTGTACCTAACCACCAACAGATAACACAAACAGTTTCTGCTTGATATAATCTTCCAGACAGACTGAATGCTTTTCACAATAGTTAGTAACTGCTTCAGTTTATACTCAACTTCTATGTTAAAAGATGTATGTGTGTTTCAAGTGTAAGTGTAGACCTATCCTTTTAAATCACACATCACACCTATCCCTGTTAGTCAGCATCCGCTGTAACGAACACAAACTTTTTCTCAATATAAAATTCAAACCAGCAATGCCCGAGTGAAAAAGGAAACAAGAAGGGCAAAGCCCATACGACTCACATGCTTGACCTTTACATGACCTTGACCTTCAGCTAAACCTAGCAATGACATCATACACTAAGAACTGCTTTACACATTTTTCCTACCAAAATACATGTGACCTTGACCCAAGATCAAGGTCATCCAAGGTCATGCAACACAAAGCTGTTAATTCAAGACATAGGAAGTACAATGGTGCTTATTGGCTCTTTCTACCATGAGATATGGTCACTTTTAGTGGTTCACTACCTTATTTTGGTCACATTTCATAAGGGTCAAAGTGACCTTGACCTTGATCATATGTGACCAAATGTGTCTCATGATGAAAGCATAACATGTGCCCCACATAATTTTTCAGTTTGAAACAGTTATCTTTCATAGTTCAGGGTCAAGGTCACTTCAAAATATGTATACAATCCAACTTTGAAGAGCTCCTGTGACCTTGACCTTGAAGCAAGGTAAACCAAACTGGTATCAAAAGATGGGGCTTACTTTGCCCTATATATCATATATAGGTGAGGTATTAAATCTCAAAAACTTCAGAGAAAATGGGAAAAATGTGAAAAAAAGCTGTTTTTTAGACAACATTTATGGCCCCTGCGACCTTGACCTTGAAGCAAGGTCAAGATGCTATGTATGTTTTTTGGGGCCTTGTCATCATACACCATCTTGCCAAATTTGGTACTGATAGACTGAATAGTGTCCAAGAAATATCCAACGTTAAAGTTTTCCGGACGGCCGGACGGACGACTCGGGTGAGTACATAGACTCACTTTTGCTTCGCATGTGAGTCAAAAAATAGAGCACATTCATGTTTAACTTACCTTTGTACTTCCGCCTCTACTTTAGATGACAGCTCTGCCGACTTTTCATACTCTGTAACATCAAAGTATATGTCTTATCGTTTACTGCAGAAAGGGTCTTTGATGCATTCACAGCCAAACAAAAAGCATGTTACGTACCTTTGCTTCTCAAAAATCCATTTGCAATTTTGTTTTCCCAATAAAAAAAATCCCTAACAGTTATAAAGCAGATGTAAGGAGTATTGTTTGTGGTGGAAGGCCAAATGTGAGTGAAAAACTTATGCTCCTTGGGGAAAATTTCAACGAGCGCACACACACAAGAAGGCTGATACGACAGAGACACAAAGAGAGACAGGAACAGAGAGGAGGAGAATATAGGAGTACTTTCAAACTACAACGTTACCTTTGTTGTAACTGTTGACTTTCTTCTGAAGATCATCCAGTTGTTTTTTGTCCGGAGCAGCTGCTTTGACCTTGACCTCTTGCTCCTTGATCTGCGTCTGAAGGCTAGTCACCTGCTCCTTGAGAGCCTGTGGAAGACAGCACAATTGTTCTGAAACTACAAAACTACATAAAGGCACTACAAACAACATCCATCTCTTTTCTACGAGCTGATCAGAAAGAGGAGCATGTCTTTGCTCGTTCATTAAAAAAGTCAATGTGTGTAGTTACTCAAGGCTTGATGTCAATGTTTGAAGTTACTGAAGACTTGACTCAGAGTCGGAGGGGACATGCAGTGCTGTATAAACTACAGTAGCTCTGTACCCATATCCCTGTGACCTGCTTTTCCTGTTGCTTTATTTTATGTTTCACATCAATTTCAGTCACTACCTCCACTTGGAAGCTCTACAGTGTGAATGCTTGCACATGAAATATGGATCCAAGGCAGGTTTGAACCAAACATGTCTCGGAATCAAAAATACAGAATATCACCCATTCTTTTAATAACACCTACACCACAGAATTTTCTGCTTTACTCTGCCTGATTTTGACTCCTTTCTGCTAAAAAGTAGCTTGTACTGCACAAATGTCTATGCATTTCTTCAAAAACTACTGTCAGATTTCTATGGATTTTTTCTGACACCACAGTTTCTAATATTCCCAGTGACAGGTAAAGACAAGAGCAGAACATATGTCCCACTATGCACATGTGGGACTGAAGGTAGGAGCAGAGTTCACACAATCGACTGACTTTGATCTTGGTGTCTGCCATCTGCAGGTTGTGCTTCATGGTGGTGAGGTCCTTGGTGTTGGTGTTGATCACGTCCTGCAGCTTGGCCTTGTTCACCTCACACATCTCCGCCTCCCTCCGCGCCTGAAACACCATACACCCCATGCATGTTGACACCATCTACATGCTTCTCTAATCATCCATCTAACCCTCAAAACTGCCATTCACTTCCCTAACAAAATAGTTCCTTCCATAATTCACAAAGAATTTGAGATAAATATGACAGATGAACTCAAAAATTTCAATAATAAATTTTCATTTGATTAATATACTTACCCAATTCTCATAAATGCATTGACCTCAATCTCACATGCTAGATGTCGAAAAACTACTCAAATTGGTAACCAAGCTAAAAACAGACGCCATAGACGTTGCTATGCCCTGAACCCACTTGGTTACCCATAACCCACCGCGCACCACGTGAGCGCCGGCATCCGGAATAATCATTCGAGACTTCTCAAAATCCCGTAGGAAATTAAGTAGCGGGGATGGATGAGAGGGTATTAACTATGAGAATTGGGTAAGTATATTAACCCCTTGACTGCCTTATGACGGGTATACCCGTCATGCGCTTGTGCAGCCGCAGCGCCTTAGGACGGGTTTACCCGTCTTCTCCGTTCAGGAATTTTCCAGAAATGCTACGTCACTGCTGACACACAAATAGCAGCCAATGGCTTGGAAGGATACCTCATTCTCATGAATAAACATAAATGGTGACGCGGTTTTGCATCTGAAGGCTATTTTTGGCCTTGGCGACAGGGTAGGGGAGAGAAATCTCGACTCGTCAAAATGGCTAACGGTGACAGTCGACCGGGCCCTAGTAGGGAAAAACAAAGCCGGACTGACGCTACAGGCGGTGCAAATGATTATGGATACTGACAGGGGAAGGGGGAGATCTTTCGGACGATTTGTTGGAAACAGGTAGATGACAGTGATTATAATCCTTTCTTGGAGCAAGCAAAACAGCCACCTGTGTTTGATCCACAGGCACCGGAAGATGCGCCGGACTGATTTTTCAAAAGTTCATATTTAAACATCATTATAAGCCAAACTAATTATTATTTCCATGATTAGACACTAAAAACAGATTCTTGGTTCAATTTCCTTTAAAAATAACATAGGTTTTACTTACCTACCTACTGCCAGTTTGGAGCTAGAATTTTTTGTGTGAATTATTACACCCTGAACTCCAATATTCCCTGGCAGTCAGGAATGCACATACGCAAGTTTTGATTGGCAGCGAAAGGGTTAATCAAATGAAAATTTATTGTTGAAATGTTCGATTAAATTACATATTCTTACCGCAATTCTCATAAATGCAGATTGCTCCTAAAGGAGGAGGGACTTAATTATGTCCCTGAAAGAACCTGTCCTGCCGAAACTAACGAGGGCAAAGAAAAGGCCTCGACAAGTTAATAGCAGGAGATGTCCAAGAGGTAAAATTTAATGGACACGTCCTTAGACCTCCCAAGAGAAAAAGGCAAAACTTCACCAAAGCGACTGGAATGCCAGACAGAGAGAGAAGACCCCCCCCCCCCCCCAGCTCTGGACTCCTGAACCCCTGTAAAGGAAAGCAGGAGGACTGAACGCCCCCCCCCCCCCCCCCCCCATTTGTTCAATAGGCCACCACTCATAGGACTGTCCTTTGAAAGTAGTAACACCTCTTGTGAAAGTCAATTCAGAGAAGTCTCTTTCACCTAAAGTGTAAAGAGATAAGAACATGAGCTTTTGGCTCTTAGTTCAAATTGCTTAGCACAAGCTAGAAAGGACTTTAAAGCTCTAACCAGACAGTTAGAAAATCCAAATCGCCCGGAGTGAGAATCCTCCCGAGAGGAGGGAATTAAATACCAGAGGAGATTGACCAGGTTTCTGAACCAAAGAAACCTGGCCGAAAAGCCGTGACAAAACGGAATAGTTATGTTCCAAGGCTATCCTCTCCGGTAACCTCAATGGTACATGGGTCTCACTGACCTTCAGGGCTGAGCCCAGAGTAAGAGGAACAAAGTCCTACGCGTTAAGTCTAGCAAACGAGCCAAGAGTAAGGGCTCGAAATGACAAAGAACGCAACCATTCCAAAACTAGAGCAAATCCCATAGAGGGGTAAGCCTCTAAACCTCTTAAAACAAGGTCCTTTGATCATGCACACAAAAGCGCCATGACCAACGATAGAGAGGCCTATCTGTTTCAGAGTAGCTGCGATAAGAAACAGAGGTGATTAACCACCTGGATTGAGACAGGGGCGCTAAGGAGTTGCACCCCTGCTCTAAACACGAATTGGCCAAGAAGGCCAAAAAGGGGCATCACAGAGAAAGTGGAGGACCTATGTATTTCAGGCCCCCAGATCAGAGTCATAACCCACGGTCTGCAACACAAACAGCACAAACTCCAGCCCTGTATGCAAGTCCTGAGAGGTCCTGCTGAGCGAGTCGGCCAGATTATTGAGCCGGCCGGGGAGATATTTACCTGAGATAATGATTTGGTGTGACAGGCACCCAATCGGAATCCCATAAGCTCTGTCTGCAAGGGAGAGAGAACTTGCTCCTACCTGCTCATCCACAAAGACAGCAACAGAAGTATTGTCCGTATGCAAAAGGACATGGTGCATATATAGCCAAAGAGAAAGGCTAGTAGACTGAGAGCCACTGCTCCTAACTCCAGGCAATTGAAATGCCAAAGGAGTTGCGTCTACGTAAACAGCCCCAAGCTGTGATTGCCCATGTGGGCTCCCCATCAGGACAGAGACACATCCCTGACGTGGTCTAAGTCCAGAGGGGGCAAAGCTAGGATAAAGCCCTAGAGGGAACCGCCTGGCCATCGAATCCATGTGACAGGGGATCGAGGCTAAGGCCTCGCAGACGTCTGCGGTCATGCCAGTCTGGCAGTGCTAAGAGCCTAAAGCCTCCCTATTTTCTCCTGTGAAGGACGAACCTTCCAAGAGAAAGTGTCAAACGACATGCCCAGGTAGAAGAACTCTGGGCTGGGGACGCATAACTTTATAAGGCAGGCTCGTGTGAGAGCACAGGGGAAAACATCAGCAACAGCTGATCATTCCAGACCATGCCGCTCCCCTCCTTCAGACAGGAGAGGTAGGAGTCACTGAAACGAAACCCCACTGAAAGAAGAGTAAGACTGAGGCTTCCGAGTAGGTTATAACAAACAACCCGAAAAATGCCTATCCCTTGCTTCCTGTAGCAGGTGTGACATCAAAACCCCTGCAAAAGAGGGATATCACCCAGGTGAAGACAGTGTGGGCACACTGCCAAAACACCCGCTCTCTCTAAGGTCTGTTTGTGAAGCAACAAGACTAGTTCAGCTGGAACAGGCAAGCTAGCCCGTGGCAACAAAAAAGTCTGGATTAGATTCAGAAGCTTGACATTCCAACTATCTTCCTCCGCACTAAAAGTGAGAACGAAGTATCCCAAACCTAGAAGCCAGCCACAGGCTAGCAGCCGTAGGAGCGGGACCATGCGCATGAAGCAGCAGAAAAGGTGTAGGCTGGAGACCACTACCCTAAGGTGCGGGTCAAGCCAAAAGCTGCGACATGAGGTAGGCAATCAAAATGATTGCGAGTCAGCCCGCGTAGACCTAAGGTCATCCGCGGCTGAGAGGGGGAAGAGATACACCAAGCTCTGAATCCTCCACCCCCTCCGGGAAATATTAAGCTGCCCCAACAGCCACCCTTGCATAGCGAGCCTACCAGCAGTAGGCAGCGCTACCACTCTTTCTCCTGCACAACTGAGTCCTAATCCCCACCCGCCGCTATGTCAAAACACTAAGGCGGGGAGACAGGGAAGGCAGCATTAAAACTCCAATTGATATACATGCCAGGAAAGCGAGTGAAAACGAGCTTTGTTTGTCCATCAAATCACACCGCTAACCTGCCCCAAGGGGGGAGAGGGGTGGGTATTTGGTTCAGCGCCCTGCCGAGAAGGAGGGAGAACGGGGATACGAGACAA